>NW_020194474.1:924644-1123855 GCF_003019875.1 Amorphotheca resinae ATCC 22711 | reverse complement strand
GGGGGGGGGACACCCCTCATCCGAGAGAGGATCCAGGCGTCTGTCTCGGTTCTCTCCGGGCGCGCCGGATAGGGAAGCTCATCTCCGGGATTCATCATGTATATAGATAGATAGATAGAAAATCGATAGATTCTCTAGGAGGAGGGTTGGAGGATGTTTGTTTTGCTCGGAGATATTTATGATATGATATATGTGGATTGGGAGGGGATTGGGAGGGGATTGGGATGGGAATAATAGGGATAGAGGAGAGAGAGGGAGAGTGAGAGAGAGTGAGAGAGAGAGAGAGACGACGAGCTCTCGCTTCGGGCCGCACTAACTTTGACCCACCTCTCGCCCCGGAGGAGGAGGACCAACGTTTTGTTCTCGACGCTTCTAGACTATGATTTAGATTTAGTTGATGGGTGATGTGCGGATGACAGCTCGGATAAGATATTCATACCAAGATCTTAACGACCTTACCTTACCTTACCTTACCTTACCTTACCTTACCTTACCTTACCTTACCTATGTTAAGCTACCTATCTATGTACCATGACGCGATGAAAAGCTGCGGAGAAAGAAGAACAGAAGCGGGATAATCTAGGCGAGAGGATTGATGGAAAGGGGATAGGTAGTTGATGGGGGGGGCGGGACGCAGAGTAACGAACGTGCATATAGACATATGTATGTATGTATGTAAGGTAAGGTAAGGTATGTATGTACTGAATGTATGTACGGAGGAGAATGATAAATGGATGGACATATAGCGAACTACGGATCTAGGCTCATGACGACCTACCTACCTAGGGAGGGCATGGATGATGGGGGGGGCAAAGGGCGATAGATACTGTACCTAGAGCACGGAGCGGAGAACGGGGGAATAGAGCCTAGAAGGGAAGAAGAAGACGAGAAAGAAGACTATTTGTTTCTTCGGGCCTTCGTTCGCGGCGTCGACGGGGATGGCATGGCATGGCATGGCAGCCAGGGAGGGTGCGGCTCTGCTAAGGAGGGCCAGGGGAGCCAGGGAGAGGAGGACCTGGTAAGTGTGTGAGTGAGTGATGGATGGGATCGGAGCGGGGACCGAGAGAGACTATTGGAATTTGGGGTCAACGGTTAGCTTGCGTTGCGGCCGTTGCGGGACTTGATATTGGAATGTTAGTTGGGACTTCGGAGGATGCCAGAGAGGGCTAAGGGAGTTCGTTTGTTATTCCTGACTACCTACTACAGTACTTCCTCCCTGTATTGTAAGGTAGGTAGGGACCGAGTGAGGTGACGGAGAGGCAAATACGAGACCACGTGCTGCAGTTGTCTTTTTTGTCTTGCCGAGCTTAGGGAAAGGGGTGATGGATGTTGGGCGAAGAAGAGCTTCAGAGCTTGGATAATACGGGCATACAGACAGAGTAAGGTACAGGTATGTAATATCAACATCCTAAGGTACCTTAGCTACAGTTACTACTACTGTACCTACCTACAACATGTCTCACCCACGGAAACATATGTCCGTCCTCCGCCGTATCGCGACACCATCTATTCGTCCAGCTTAGCGAGTAAGAGCCCTTAGACACCTACGATATACCACAACCCTCCATCACAGTCACATCTCCAACTACCTATCGACAGCCTTTCGAGTTTGTTTCCCGACTCGACAGCACGAGCTCCATACCTCGGTATTTTATTCCATTCTAATTCTCAGCTCACACAGGCAAGGAAGGCAAGGCTGAACAGCTGGACCCGGTGGCTTGCAGGTGCGGACTATTAATAGTCCTTCCTTTATCGCCCCAGGGAATAAATCTTGGAGCTCGAGAAACAGCGGCTGAGGGTGCGGATGGCTTGTCGACTTACTTCGCGGGGGGGTGAGGATCTGGGATTTTAAATCGCGGGTTGATTGATGATTAGAGGTTTGTATGTATGACGCCCTATGCAACCCGCAATCTATCAAGAAAGAAAGCCTCGTACGAACAAACGAACGAACCAACACGCCTCCAGTTTTTGTGCTCTCGAACCGCACGTAGACTTCCAGACTTCCTGTCCTATCTATTCTCTATACCTAGGAAACCACAGACAATATCGCCTCTTAAATTTTAATCAAAAATTTAAAGTAGGTACCTTAGTCTTAAAACCTGACATACCTACATCTCACATCCACCATTTCTTTCTTTCATCTACACCCTGTATAATCCGTACGACAGACAGTCAGACTCAGAAGAGGCTCGTGGGAGATCTCCTGCATCTCGCGCGACACGACCTTCAGGTACATTAGATTAGATTACGCATCTAGCCTCTAGGTTCTCTAGTTCGGGTAAGCACAGGGTTTGACAAATAAATACTGTGATTGCTCCCCCGGGACTCGCGAGGGAGGCTCAGCTGAGATGTAAAGATTGGATTTGGCGTTAGGATGGGAAAGAAGGGGGGATTGCGTGCGTAAGGTATGGTGATATTATGATATGGAGAGATTGTATCTCGTGTGTGTGTATAGATAGGTATCGTAACAGGATGTACCTTAGGAAGTAAAGTAGGTAAGGTGGAGGAGGATCATATACCACCTACCTAACCCCCCTTCTTTTCTACAAGGTACCTTAGCGTCACATCATAGATATTTTCTCCCGTGTTGACACTGTGTTGACACGGTTTTAATTTAAAGAACCGTTTAATTTGAATTACCGCCAGGAGACGGTGTCGAAATTATACACGGTGTCAATATCGCGAACGGTGTCAGAACGGTGTCAGTACTACAGAACGGTGTCAGTACCGCGAACGGTGTCAACTACCTTATATAGAGGTTATAGCTTACTAACCCTCCCTTACGGGCCCTTAACCCCCCCCCCCCCCCCCTCTCCCTCTCTCCCTAACCCCCCTCTTTACCCTACTATATAAGGTACCCGGTAGGCCGGTGTACACCCCTACGCGTAAACTTTAGCTAAATCGATCGATTTTAATACTTTTAAAACTCGACTGTTGATAACTATAGAGTTAGAGAGCTACCGAGTACCTTAGGTAAGGCAAAAAACAGATTTAAAAAGGAAGGTATTCTATAAAGGAAGGAACAGAGCTAAATTCTAGAGGGCGTGTACAATAGTAGAGGGTGTACGTATATCACAAGCCTATTTGACACCGTTTGACAACTCTGACACCGACTTTCGGTATTGACACCGTGTTACCGTGTTGACACCGTTCATAATCCTGTTACCGTAACCACACCGTGTCAAGATTCTATGATGTGACGCTAAGGTAAATAAGAGTAAACACCAGTTTTTTTCGGTATGATATAGACCTCTACTAAGTTAAATCCGTAATCGTGTTTCATTGAATTCTAACTTAGGTACATTACATTACTCTGGTATCTATTTTGTATTAAGGTAGGTGGGAAAGGAAGTGGCAAAACGAAGGTAGGGTAAGGTAGGGTAAGGTATCTATCTATCTATCCATCAATGCCAAAAGCCAAAAGCCAAAAAGCCATCCAAGAATCGCGGAGACCCCCCGATCCATGTCTCCCTCATGCTCTCAGCGCCTCTTAAGTGTGCCACCTGCTTGCATGCTTGCTTGCTTACTTGCGTGCTTACCTCATGCCGCGGTATACTTTTGTCTGTCCTCCTATCCTCTGTCCTCCTATCCTCTGTCCTCCTATCCTCTGTCCTCCTATATATTGGTCTCTAGGTTCCTTATCCTTTTCCCCTTCTCCAGCCTCCAGGGAAAGCGCGAGATAAAGCTTCGAAAGTCTTACAAGAAGAGCTTGACGTTGTAACTTGTATAGAAGATGCGAGTTTTCTAGAAGCTTGCGATCTTCTACGCTATAGATAGATAGATAGATAGATAGATGGTTCGGGATAGATACCTTAACTTGGGTAGTTTTTTATAAGAGTTCCTACTAAGTAAGTATACCTCATACTTTACTCTGTACCTAGATACCTGGATAGCTATTTCCCTACCTACCCAAGTACCCAACTTTCCAGACCAAACCAGCCGTCACCCTCAGACTCGCCGCTCCAGCAAATCCATCAATCTATCAAATCAAATCAGCAATACTCATTCATGCATAAAATAGCTATATATGTAAGAAGACAAGCTTTCAGCGTAGGAAAGAAAGTAAGGATCTATATATAAATAGCGGGTGGCAGCAAGCAAAGCAAGCACCGGGTCCCGAGACTCGTGTGAGACTTTCCTTTTTTATTATGTGAGGTAGGGTACGGATAGATAGATAGAGAGAGGGTTGGGTATGAGAATAGAGAATAGCGATTCTTGAAGGGGTGGACAGGAGGGATAGGGGAGGGGGTTGGTATACTAAGATACTGTGCATATCGTCCTAGCTACGCGCGCGCTCAGCAGGCAGAAAGGATTTATTTATTCGACGACGTTGTTGTGTCGAGGCGAGAGGAGATGATGAGGGCGGTTAGAAGGGAGGTCTACCTTAGGTAGTTGTGGTTCTGGATTTCTTTCCATCTGCGCTATGATATTGTATGGGATGAGATGTCTTGTATTAATTTGAGAAGGGAGGAGATGCGTCGGGAGGAAGGTACGGGAGTAAGGTAGCTTATGTTTCAATCTTGAATCAGAAGAGGGAGAGGGAGGGAGGGATATATCCTGGAGGATCGACTCCAAGCAATTTGAGGCTGATGAGGATCAATCAATGCCTGACGAGCACGAGGTACGTACGTACCAGATATTCCGTAGACTCGGTGAACTAACTAGTCGAATTCGCATTCCACGATCCAGTCTCCAGTTGCACACCCCGTGACTCCTCCCGCCCTAGCAATGCATCCATTCATACGCTATTCATCCCATCTCACGATACCATAGCTGGTATGCTGTCACTCACGCCACGCTCCACCTCTCTCTCGCACCGTGTCTCGCGAGCCAGGTGCAGACCAGACTGCAGACCTAGCAGCCGCACGCGGTGAGTGGGGTCTCGAAAGAAAGACAAGACTTGTCTGTCTCTGCAATGCCTGCCTTGGAGTCGTAGTAGTAGTAGTCTAAACAAGTAGTAGTGCCAGTAAGTCATCAACTTAAATCACCCACGACTTTGAAGACAGTAGACTAAGAACTGTAGGTAGGTAAGTTATCAAGCTCTCCTTAGTCCCGCGAGCTTGGCTGGGTCTAGAGCGGCCTTTTCCCAAGGCCCGCACCCCCTCCCCCTCGACCGAAGCGGGCGCGGGCGTGCCAGTCCTCAATGGGCGAAAATAAACGATATGCTACTGCCGCTTCGCGATCCAGAATCTCTCCTCTCCTTCCAACTCGCTCCCTTCAGCTTTTTTTCGCAACGGCCGGAGGAGGAGCGCACCGAGCGAGCGAGCGAAACAAGCCTGGAGCAAGCAGCTGAGCGGCGAGGTTGGTTCATTGGGAGAGGGAGGGCATGATGGTAGCGCAGTGCTTTCTTCTTTGTTTGTAGCTTTGTTTATTTAGGGACAGGCTCGGCTTTCTCCCGTGGAATTTTTATTTTTATTTTTAAAGAGAAGGGAGAAGCTTGGTTGGGATTCGATCATTCGCAGAGTGAAGAGCGGCGACGGGGGGGGCGCGCTTCGAGCCTTTTCCTGACTCTGCGCTGGCCAATGAGCGGCCGTTCCCTCAGGCTGTGCGACTCGTGCCGGACCGCCCATACTGGGTATACACGTGTGTATTATGTACGCACATGTCTCCGGGTGACGGTCCCCACCAACCAAGCAACAGTTCTCCTTGTCCCTACCTAAGGTATCTGCGAAAATAGGAAAAGGTTATATATAAAATTAGCTTTTGAGCACGTTGTATAAGACGCGAGTTATTTATAGCCACATGGCATGATTATAGAACCAGGGAATCACTGCAGAGAAAAAGAAGAAGAGAGAGGAAAAGGGAAAAGAAAAAGAAAAAAAAGGAAAAAAAAAAGAAAAGGAGACCAAGGGGAAAAAGGAAATAGAAGCGACAGGCCAGGGGTCCTCGTAAACGAGCCAGTGGGCGGGCAAGGGGGGGCCTAGCCGGTGGACGGTGTGTAGCCCTGGAAGTCTGGGAGTCTGGGAGTCTGGGACCCGGCGAGAGCTGCCAGCGACGCCAATCAGCCCGAGCCCTTGTCGATCTGTGGCCCGAGCGTGTCTTTGCCTGCCAGGGGTCTGGTCCTGTGTGTGCTGTTGTGCTGTGTTTCTGTGTTCTCTGTAGGTGGATGGGATGTCTGATCCTCTGTCCCATCCTATGTCCTATGTACTATGCATCATGTACCATGTATATCATCTACAGCATGTAATATATGACGCCGATGTTTATTCTTTTCCCCTCCTCCTCGCGACCTACCGCTGCTGCTTGGCAGGAGAGCCAAATGATATCACACATCCACAGGGCCCTCTTCCCAGCTTGGCACTTCCCGCCCTATGTACCTCGCTGCATGTACTGGAGAGTAGGCATGTCCGTTGTACCGTACGGCGTACATATGTGTGTAAGGTCTGTACAGCACGGTCCTCGACAGCACAGGGCTGCTGGCCCCCCGAAGGCGGCTTCCAGGAAGTGCGCTCACGATCCACGCGAACCAGGAAGAGCGGTGCGATTCTTCCAGAGTCCAGTAGTAGACTGTAGTACGCACCTACTATTATTATTGCAGTATCGCATCTCCCTCACGCGCCCATTGTCCAATTAATAATCGCGCGCCTGTTCTTGGGCGCTCTCTCCAGAGCGACGAATCAGGGGCTGTCTGACCGTCATGATCTCCTCAAATGAGAGCGGTTGAATCCCCATTTCCTCCGGACAAAAGCTGGACGCTGTGTACACCTACCTACATCAAGGGACCCTACATCCCAAGCGTAGGTACAACATTCGATCTGCAAGCCCTGCATCCGCGCCCAGAGAAGGCCGGGGGGGCGCTAGGCACGACAGAGCACAACACGCTCCAGCCCTTTTATCAGACGACAGTGCGACTACTCCGTCACGCGCGAGGAAGAGTGACTACTGGTCGTCCGGTCTTGATACTCTAAGGTAGATGATGATGTCTCTGCTTATCAAGTTAGAGTCGGGGCAGGGGAGGGGGGAAGAAAGGTTCACTCACGCTTCCATGCGCTTCTGGCCCGTAGCCCGGCCCTTTCAGGGTTCAGGCTTGCTGCCAGGGGGGCAAAGACGAGGCCCCGGGCTAGGCTGACAGTGGGGACGCTTGACTGTTGGAACTTGGAACTTGGTAGGGTGAGTAGTGGCTGTAGGGTTAGTAGTAGTAGGGGCCGTGGTAGTAGTGGCAGTAGTGACAGTAGTGAGTTAAGTGCTGGTCTTCAACTTGGCTAAACTTAGTCTCACCTTACCGGCCGACCTGCACAACGTCCCCGAGGAAGAAGATGCAGAATGTGTTGACGTTGGGATCCCTCTTCCGTATCACCGGTAATTGCAGTCCGTATTGATGATCCAATATTTGACCGATCATCAGGGCAGGGGAGAGAGAGCTGCTGCTGCTGGATACAGTTACGTGCCCCCTCGTGCTTCTTGCTAAGCGGTTAATAAGGACCAAGTGTCGCGGCTGGAGCTTATTATATACAGCGCCGTACGACCTGCCTACGACCAATCGAGCTCGGTCGCCCGAAGAAGCCTCTCCAGATTTTGATCTTAGGGAGTGACAATGAACTATTAATAATCATGGGAGGACCCAGGGTGATTTGATATATTATTTGATATTCGATATGCGATCGCGCACAGGGCCAGGGCGCATCTATATATATATATGTATATGTGTATATGTAGGTATATATATATATATATACACATATATTGTTATATACATACAACGTACTCTTGCTGCTTTGCTACCTCGGGTACTATACTCGAAAGCTGCGGCGTTTAGTAGCAACGCTTCCCGTCGCTCAGGTACCAGGGAGAGTCGAGACAGACCTTAACACCGACGAAGACTTGGGTACGGCGGGATTACTAATCCGCTTCCGTTTTCCCTCGCTCTGGCCAGTTGCTTTCCCGCCCTTTCTTTGCTCTCTCCTGCGCTGTACTGTACCAGTCCTGCTTTCGGACTATTCTCCGGCTTCTTTTCCCTGATGATGATTCTTGATGGTCGTCTGCTCTCCTCCGTCTGACTGCTGTTGTTATTATTATGTCCTTCTAAATATCCACACCCATTATCTATTTCGGGACACCCTTGAGTCTTGATCCTTGCCCCTTGACCTTGACCTTGACCTTGACCCTCTTGACCCTGTCAGGACACTGCTGGTCACGGCTGGGATGGACTGCGCGGCGCTCGACGGGGCGTACGCAGGATACTTGTGCAGGGCAGACAGGTGATCTGGGGGAGGGAGCTGGAAGGTAGGGAGGTTGGAGGCAGCGGACCTTCGAGCTGTGAAGCTCTGGCCGGTCTCCATCGAAGAGACTGGCTGCGTCCACGATGACTGCTTGGGCAGGGCGTCGCCGGAGGGGGGTGGAGAGAAGGGATGCTGGAGGAGTTCGGGGGAGTAGTGGATGTTCACGACCGGATTTGGAGTGCTGTCAAGTCCCGACAGTAGGAGTGTTTGTGACATGAACGAGGGCGACGGCGAAGAGAATCAACCCCCAGAGGCGTGGAGAGTAGGGAGGAGGGAGGGAGGGAGTGGGCGAGCTGGTGAGAGAGGAGGCGAGAGAGGAGGTGAATAGATGGGTTGATGGGTAGACGAGTCCTCCTCTATCAGTGAGCAGACGAGGACTCTCCCGATGAGAGCACCGCGCACACTCTTGAGGCGCGTAGGTGCGCACCTCCCGACAGTAGACAAATAGCAGAGGCGGCGATGGTGGTCGTCCAAGAAGGGGGAGGAGGAGGAGGAGGAGGAGGAGGAGGAGCAGCAGCAGCAGCAGTAGCAACGCAACACACACAGTTTAAACAGACCCGTTCAGTGGTTGTCGAAGTCGGATCTGGATTAAAGAATGTGGAGTGTCGATCACCTGGATGGCGGCCGGGGAGGCGCCTGTTGGATATATGTAAGTCCTCCTAGTGCTAGGCTGGTGCTTCTATGGTGGATGGGTCTACGGAGCATGTAGGAGCATTTCTGGCAGGCCTAGCCCGAGAATGGATCCCGGCGGGAAGCGTGGGCAGCGTGGCCGAGGGGACCGAGGGGAGGGGAGGGAGGGCGGAGGGGGGTGCGAGGAGGGGAGGGATTGCGGGATTCTTATTGGGGAGCGCGAGGGAGGGACTGGGAGGGACTGGGAGGGATTGGGAGGGATTGGGAGACCGGGGGGGAGGGATCATGGCCAGTAGCGCGCAGTCGTCGGCGCAGAGGAGGGGAGGGGAGCGGAGCGGAGGGGGAGGGAGTGGGGGACTAGTGTGGCCTGGTCGGGCAATAAATCATGATCATAAACAAGGGGGGGGGAGGACCAGGGGGGGAGGGCAAGGGGGGAGGTTCAGCCTCCCGCCGGCCTTTCAGGTGACGGGCTCAGCCCGCTCGGGTCAGGCGTGAGTGCGAGTTCACAGAGCTCGGCGGGGAGTATTGCGCCCTATCAGCCGATGACCTTTTGGTCAACCCCACAGAATCCGTCGTATAACTACAGTTCGGCGCCCTCAATGCCGGCCCCATTTGCGCAGCAGCAGAGCTATATGGGGCGGTCCATCTACTCCCCGCCAATGAACAACTTCTCCCCCAGGAATACGCACTCTCCAACTGCAGGGGAAGGACTTCCTCAACCCCCCTATGATCTCAGTCTCCCTCCGTTTCCTACCTCGATGGGCTCATCTGGAGGTCAGCAACAGAACTTGCCCACGCTCGCACCTCAGCAACAACAGGGCCAACAGAACCAGCAAAATCAGCAGCAGCAGATGGACAGTAGCGGGATGATGAACTCACAGCAAGCATCCTCTCAAGGTCCCCAACCGGGGTCTCTTCATGCATCAGATACTTACGGCGGACGCCACCCCCCAACACCCTCCTATTATAATCCCCCCACCTCGGCGCCACAGCAAGCCTCATTCCCAGCATACTCTCAGCAATCGCCAAGCCAGCCATCACCCGTCGGCTCACAGCCACCCTCGAGTCGGATATCTCCTGTCTCGGCCCAAGGCTACCATTCGCGTCCATACAATGGATACAACCTCCCAGCCATGACAGGCCCGATTATGTCCAATGTACATAACCCGGGGAATCAGATGGCGCTCGTGGGGGGGATGAACTTGCAATATCCCCAGCATCAGATGAGCGGGCAGCACATGTACGGGCACCCGGGCCAGCAGCAGCCATCACCGCAGAACGACCGGCCCTTCAAGTGCGATCAGTGCCCGCAGTCATTCAACCGCAACCACGACCTAAAGCGGCACAAGCGGATCCACCTGGCTGTGAAGCCATTCCCTTGCGGACACTGCGAGAAGAGCTTCTCGCGTAAAGATGCATTGAAGGTTCGTTCTTTTATCCGATTCTAACTTGCAGTAATTGGAGGCGGCTTTTTTTCCTTGTGTAGAAAGCTGACCGGACGAACAGAGACATATTTTGGTGAAGGGCTGCGGGAAGAGCTCTACGACGGCGAACACCAACGGCGGTAGTCAATCCCCTGTCGACAAGTCAGAGGAGGGCACGAACGATTCCGGTGATGATTCCAGTCCCGAGATGCCGAAGAAAGAGCTCTGATTCTCATCCTGCCTCTCCGGGCAAATTCAAGAAGAAGCGGGCGCCCCACGTCAGAGTACACGAGTTGATGTGTGGGCTGCCCACGGGCTGGCTTTGCACGGGTGGACCACGGGTATACCGCGGGGGTAACCGGGCGGCGTAATTTAATCCACGGACTTTGTAGATCCGCTCCATCGAAGATATCGGATTCGGCGTTGTGCGTGTTTTCATTTTTCGTATCTAGGGGCCGGGGAGGGGAGTGGGTGGGGATGGAACATGGGAAACAAACAAACGGGTTCTGAACGCGAGCGTAAAACCGGAGTTGGGATTTTTGTCTTTTTTTGTTTATTTTGCCGGCCAGCATGATGAACCTCTCTTGAAGGAAGCACGAGCGGACCACACCCAAAAAGTTCTCTTTCGCCACTGTCGTTCTTGTATCAACTCATCTATTTTTCTCTTCGTTTTCTTGTTTTGCCGTCGCGGAGGAGGCAGGTGTTCGCGGGGTATTGGGGTTGGTTTGCTGGAGGCTTGGCTTGGCGCTCGTGGATCGATGGCGATGATGCGCATGGCTCCTGACGTTCCCACCACGCTCTTGCCTGCTATCATTTCCATCCATCCATCCATGCATTTATGCGCCAGCTTCCCCTTTTTATTTTATTTTTTCTTTGCCTTCTCTTTCCCATTTTCCCATCGATAACGAGATATCCGAAGGTTTCCGCCATGACGGGCCTAGCATGTTATTTTGGCTGCTCATGTTCTTTTTTTTCTTTTTCATGTCCTGCATGCATGCGCTCTGCCTTGTATTATATTATACTACTACTATACCTACTACTACTACTACTACTACTATTATACTGAGATGATGAAATGAAAAAAATGGGATCTTTATTTGATTGCATGTTCTTTTCCTTTTAATCAATGCTTGATTTCTTTTTTCTCTGGCTACTTCAAGTATATATATAAACGGACGGCGAGAGAGGAAGAGAGGGAGGAGGGGGGGGGGATTCTTGTCTATAATTCTTGTCCATATTAAATTTCTCCTTTTCAGCTAAAGCTTCCGAGGTACAAGAAGAGTAACGTTAAGAGTTGCATCTCAGGTCCACTAACTAACTATTCAATATGATTTCGATAGTTTTCGAGAGCGGGTCGTTCTTTGTTTGTTGTAAGTAAGTGGAATGAGGAGCCTAGAGGCAGAGACGGATAAATAACATCTATTGCACGTGATGAGCAATCTAAAAATAGGCCCCCCGTGATAGTATTCGTGCCCGACCACCTCCATTTCACACGGCGTATATACCTAAGATGAGCAAGAAACAGAACAATGTGACATTTTATATCCGTCTAATTACCAAACTGGGACAAAAAATTTCCCGCCTCCTTTTTTCCTATGCGAGCGCAAGAGCCACGCGCCTTCCAAATGACCTCCCAATTCCAAATGACCAACAACACCACAACAGGCGGCTCAGCAGGCAAGCCCGCCATTCTCTGCCTACACGGCGGAGGAACCAACGAAGCCATCTTCCAAATCCAAACGATGCGCATCCAAAACGCGCTCACCCCCTATTTCCAGTTCGTTTTTCTCTCCGCACCTTTTGAAAGCGCGCCCGGTCCGGACGTCTTACCTGTATTCGAAGGCTGCGGTCCTTATTTCCGCTGGGTTCCGGAGACTTCTTCTTCATCATCATCATCATCGGCGGCACAAGAGGAGATGCCCATCGAGACGAAAAAATTACTGAACCGTATCGCGCAGGAGCAGAGAGCCAAAGATGGCCGAGGTTTCGTAGGAGTCTTGGGATTTTCGCAGGGCGCGCGACTAGCTGCGGGTTTGTTGCTGGAGCAGCAGCAGTTGGGGGGCACGGGAGGAGGTCTGGATTGCGGGGAGTTCGCTTTTGGAATCCTGTGTAATGGTGTTTGTCCGCCCCTAACATCGTCGGCCTCTGCACACACGCAAAAGATCAAGATCAAGATCCCCACGCTTCACGTCATAGGACTAGAAGATCCTTGGAGGGAAGAGAGTCGCAAACTAATGACCGACTATTGTGATCCTAAATATGCGGTGTGTCTGCAGTTTGGTGTCGGTCATAGGTTTCCTGTATTAAAGGATGATACGGAGAAAGTTGCGAAGGAGATCTTGAGGTTGCATGGTGAAACTTTGGGAAGAAATTTGGTGAATTAGATGGGTTGGTTGGTTCGCCCTCGGCCTACCTAGATTTTTTTTTTCGCTGGGGCAGGGAGTTCCGGATTGAATTGAATTGATGGTGAGATGGGATATATACCAGTATCCCCGAAAGACATATATATAAATGAGGCGGTAGACAGTCAGTCAGTCAGTCAGTCCTGTCACCCTAGATTGCAAGTCTGTGTATAGAGAGTTCTATCATGACGCAAGAGCTACGCAGTCCCGAGTTTCCAGAATATCCTCTTGTGCTTTCAAATTCAAGACCTTTCGTTGTTATGTGAGTGATGGGGTCTTTTTGTCATTCCCGACAGAGCATGAGGAAAAAAACAAGGGAAGGACTTTGACGCTCGTTCAGCCATTGACCGGTTAGTGATGTCAATCAAGACTAGCTATGGTTTTGAGGGGCGAGTGATGATAGAGATAACATTGTCTAAAAGGCGCGCAGATACTATTTATAGATTCATGGCAGCAGGATATCTATCTACAAGCGCTTAGTAAACCTCGAGGACATATCTGAGTTCCTCCTTCAATCTCTCAATCTCCTTTCTCGGGTCAACCTTCTTGCCCGTCTGCTTTGCGTCCAGAGCAATGGCTTCCTGCAGCACTTCGGTCACGTCTGGTACGGGCCATGTAGGACCACACAGGTAGAAGGAACCCTCCTCCTTGATGTAGGCCTTGATGATGTCGTTGACTGTCTGGCGCATCCTGTCCTGGATGTAGATCTTCTGCGGCTGGTCTCGGGAGAAAGCACGGCCAAGCAGGGTGATCACGCCGGCGTCTTGGTAAGCCTCCCACTCCTCACCGTACAGGTACTCCTCGCGCTGGTGACGGGATCCCATGTACAAGAGGATGGAGCCGATCTCCTTTCCTTGAGCCTTCTGCATAGCACGGTACTGGACGAAGGCGCGGAAAGGAGCAAGTCCCGTACCGAGACCGGCCATGATGAGTGGTGCGGTATCCTTGGCTGGGAGCTTCATCACGGATGGCTTGACGCTGGCCGTCACCTTGGCACCAACTGGGAGTCTGCTGAGGTACTTGGTAGCCTGTCCGAAGCGGTCGCGGCCCTTGGGGTCGACCCATGAAACGACGACGATCATGAGAGCGACAGTCTTAGGGTTGACCATTTGACTGGATGCGATGGAATATTCACGTCGCTTCATAGGACTGACAATGCGAGCAATGTCATGGAAGCTTGGGTGAGCAGACTTGAATTCGAGGAGGATGTCAGCATATGTGACGGTGTCGACCTCAGAACGGCGCTTGAACTCGGTAGCCCCTTCTGGTCCGCCGAGAGTGAGCAGTTCCTTCTTCTCATTCTCATCTGTTGCAAACTCGGCCAATGCCTCGTAGAACCTCTTGGGAGGTTTACCGAAAATATCGATGTTCTGAACCAAAGACTGGAAAACAGTTCTAGTTTCCAGCACAGTAGGGTCCTCTCTGGAAGGAACCTCGACGATGTCATCGGGGTTGAGACCATAGAATGAGATGAACTCTTTGACTTCCTCGACGTCATTTTCGGCATGGATGCCGAGCGCTTCTCCGATGTTGTATGTGAGCCCAGAGTCACCGAGATCAAACTCGATGTGGAAGATGTTACGATCATAGGTCAATGGTGTCAGACGACGGTTCTCCTGGACAGTGATCTCATAAGTCTTGGCAGTAAGATCTGGTCTTAGAGCAGCCCGGGTACCATAGGCCTCCTTGAAAGCGAGACCCTTCGCAGCAGATTGCCAATCGCGAAGTAAGGCGGGAGCCTCGGTTTCTTCCTTCTCAAAGCCAGTGAAGCTGCTCGATTTGATGGTTCGTGGGAGATCAGGAACCTCGGCATCAGCCTCGAGCACAGACCAGGATTCTGGGATTTCGATTTGACGGAGTGCTTTCTCCAAGTCTGCGGCAGCCTCGGACAGGAGGTCCGCGGTACCATTGATGGAAGCGAGCTTTTGTAACCCGGCTTCGAGCAAGGCTGGCTGGGCGATCTTAAGGAAAGCCACTTCCGTAAGGAGAGTCTCAGAGGCAGGGTCCTTCTCAACACTGGCAGAAAGTGTCGGGTCTAGAACGAATAGTTCAATCTTCTTGGACTTGATCTCGTTTCTGACGAAGACCGGCAGCTTCTTTTCTAGGTCCTCATTCTTAACTCCTGGGAGTTTCACGATGAGCTTCCCACCGTTTTTGAGATTCTTGAGGATTCCAATCTCCTTCAAAAGATTCTCCTCGCCAACAAAAGCCACATCAGCCTCCTCGACTGGGTAAGAAGCTTCGATTGACTTCTTGGAACTGCGAATATCGGTCCTCACAGTTCCTCCTTGAACAAAGTTGTCATGAGTCTGGCTCAAAATAACATTGCTAGCAGAATCGCTGGAGAGGAACTTGCCAATCGCCGATGGCGCATTGACAGCAGGAGAGTCCTCAAGATCCCAAAATGTATACTGCTCCACTGGAGTAGCATCCAGCAAACCTACACGGTCAGCAGCATTTACCGGCTTGCCTGTTAGCTGGTGGAAGATAGCGGCAATTGATGATGGTGTAAATGTCTCTGCACGAGAGTACTTGAGATCAATAACGGATGGTGCTGCAGAAAACTTGTCTGAGAAAACCGTAGCAGCTAAGACATCGTCATAGAGACTAGAGTGGGTAGATGAGCCGGCCACAACAGTCTGTTCCAAGATCTGTCCAAGAACAGCGATTGTTCTTGCGGAAGAAGGAATAACCTTCAAGAAGGCTTCCTCAACGAAAGGTCGGTAGACTCGGACATTTACCACGCCAACCTTAGCCCCTTCTCTTGACAGCTTTTCGGAGACCTGAGTTGCGAGTGAACTCTCGACGCTACCGAATACTACCAAGACTATCTCCGCATCGCGGTGTCCATGGTACTCGAAGAGCCCATAAGCTGTGCCGAGCTCATTGTTGAAGGAGTCAAGCAGCTTTGTGACCCTTTGTTCGGCATCAGCTCTCTTGGAGACCTCGGACAACTCCTTGAGGACGTTTGCGTATGCATTCTTCAATCCTGACTGGTTCAAGACGTCAATAACGCGGAGGGTATCCCTTCCAACATTCATGCCATCGTAGATGTGGATTGTTGGGAGAACAGTGGCCAAGATGGTAGAGAACAGTGCCATGTGCTGAGCCTCATACGCGGACGAGCTAGAAACAAGGCCAAGGCCCAATTCCTCAGTGAGACCCAATGCCGTAGCATAATCCGTTACGAGACCCCCAGACAACCCGGGCGCGTAATCGACCGCGGCAACATGTGCAACGAATGGATTGGCCACGGAGTATAAAAGTGAGAGTTGATCAAGAGACGACCGGAGATTGTTCAGAGCCGAAGACGAGGCCAGAAGTGATTGAGGAATGTGTCTCTTGCTGAGGTCAAAATCCTTCGAAAACATGTACCCTAGCGCAATTGAACCGGCGCCAGAGCGCGTCTGCATAGGGGTAATATGAGTAGCATAGCCATTGGCATTCTTGGTGTTTGCGGCCGACCAGTGCTTCACAGCAACATCGAGATCGAAGGACTCGGGAGAGTACGAAAAGATTTTGTCGGACAGGGCATACGCAACTTGTTGGATTAAAGTCTGCGCAGTGGTGTAGGTAGGCCCGCTGATTGAAGTGAAGTCGATAGGCTGGCCGAAGGGCAGGCTGGAAGACTGTTGAACAAATTTGGGTGGCAAGGAGGATTTGACTTCAGTGTTCCATTTGCTGTTAAGGACGGGGCCACCAGCAGGTTCCTAAGAGTTAAATTAGAAGGGTTGAAGATTCTAGGATGACTCCGGGCTTACCTGGATGTCGCCCATGTTCAGTGATGCCGCAGGACAGTCCTGTCAAGAATTGGACAATGCAAATAAAACCGCGCAGAGTCCTGACTTGAATCAAGACAGGAGTCGAATGAGAGACGGAAAGAGAAAGGAAAAAAGGGCAAAACTGTAGCTCTAAGCTTGAACAAAAAAAAGTTGAAGATCTGTTTAGCTTACATACACAATGGTGGGGGTGCCGCCGTGCACGAGGAATCACGCCTTCGCGCCTGCGAGTGCCTCAGGCCAACATCGGCCGGGGGCGGCTAAAGGGCTGGCTCGAGAGCTGCATATCACGTGATGCTAATCATGCTGCTATCAAAACCAGCGTTGACAATCGTCGATAACGATGTGCAACAAAACCTGCCCGTGTCACATGATGCTAATCTGACTGATAATCTGACTGATAATCTGATTGCCATCAGGACCCTCCTCGCTAATGCGATGTGCAACAAAACTTCGATCCCTTTGGCCCAAATATTATCACGTGATATCACAGGGGTCGCACGTTCTCTTCCTGACAAGCTTCTTCCTCTATAGTTGATTCTCCTGAGCGTGTTCTTCTCTAGTACGACTAATTGTATCTAAAGAAATTCAGGACTTATAATCAGGGGTCATGGGTTATGTTTGAGTCCCATCACTCCCTACCTATAACCTCTCGTTCCCCTCGCGGTAAACAACCACTCCGCACCCTACAGTGGTTCGAAGTAGAGACCTCCCGTACTGTTCCTGTTATGGCCATTATCGATGTATCTGATGCTCTTAGGCAGGACTTTTGGTTGTAAATCGCTGCTGTGGTTGTTGTTGATGTTGACATATAAACACTCGACTAAAATATGATATCCCCACACTCTTGCTACTCGCACGTCACCTCACGGCGCCCGCTTCAGCAGCCCCTGTAGAAATCGCGCCCAGGGTGCAGTGACCAATAATTCAGCTCACTGTACTATACAGTACGCGGTACATCCCCACCACCTGTCGCTCCTCGACGCTCCTGTCGTCGTGGTCGTGATTCACGAATTCCCTTTTCATCGAAATCTTGCTGTTCGGTATTCAGTTGGAGAGCAGGTGCGGGATATAGGAGCGATAGGCTGCGATCATTGGAGCTCTCACGCTTGTGGCGATGTCCTCGATATCTTCAGGCGCAGCTGGCACGAATTACAATGGCTACATGACGAGTCGACCAATTGTCCTAGGACTTGCTAAGGTGTTGTTTCTTTCGCTGTGCCAGGTTTCAAAGGTGTCGGCGGCACCTTTGTTGGCATTTGTTGGAGCTGCGAAAAGAGGGGAAGACGCGCCCAAAGACGCGGAGGACCCAGACCTATGGCTGTATCTCTTGGTCGCCTCGATATTGGTCCTGCTAGGTGGTGTTTTTGCAGGATTGACAATCGCGTAAGTCTCTTCGTTTAGAGCCTGAGAGATGGGGTACTGATGAAGGATCCTTGCTAGGTTAATGGGACAAGATGGCGTCTATCTTCAAGTCATCGCAACTTCCGGTGAGGGCAAAGAGCAGAGACACGCCCAAAGCGTGTATAAGTTATTGAAGAAGGGAAAACATTGGGTTCTTGTCACACTCCTACTCAGCAATGTCATCGTTAACGAAACTCTCCCAATCGTCCTGGATCGATCGCTTGGAGGAGGTTGGCCTGCTGTCCTCGGCAGTACTGTTCTGATTGGTACGACATTGTAGCAAAGGACTTGTGGATGCTGTGCTGATAATTGAATAGTTATTTTCGGAGAGGTCATCCCTCAATCTGTCTGCGTTCGATACGGCCTGTCAATTGGTGCTTACATGGCACCCTTCGTCCTCCGCCTTATGTGGCTGCTCGCACCTATTGCTTGGCCAACAGCGAAGCTCCTCGATAAATTATTGGGCGAAGATCATGGAGCAGTGTACAAGAAGTCCGGGTTGAAGACACTAGTTACCTTACATAAAACACTGGGGACGAGTCCTACGGATCGACTTAATCAAGATGAGGTTACGATTATCAGTGCCGTGCTGGATCTCAAGGACAAGGCAGTCGGCGACATTATGACTCCGATGGAAGATGTCTTTACAATGTCTGCAGATACTATCCTCGACGAGCCAACGATGAATGTCATTCTTAGTGCAGGTTACTCTCGAATCCCCATCTACGAACCAGGAAACCCACTGAACTTCGTTGGGATGCTATTGGTCAAGATTCTCATCACTTACGATCCAGAGGATTGCAAGAAAGTCAGCGAATTTGCCTTGGCTACACTTCCAGAAACACGACCGGAAACTAGCTGTCTGGATATTGTGAATTTCTTCCAGGAGGGGAAATCGCACATGGTCTTGGTTTCCGAGTACCCCGGCGAAGATCACGGTGCTAAAGGCGTGGTGACCCTCGAAGATGTTATTGAGGAGCTCATTGGCGAGTAAGTCACCCTTTGATATCTCAAATTGAATGTGTAGCTAAGTTTGTTAGGGAAATCATTGACGAATCTGATGTGTATATTGACGTTCATAAAGCTATCAGAAGGATGGCACCTGCTCCGAAGGCGCGCGTCCACAAAGGTCAAATCGTAGAAAATACCGATAACGCAATTCGCAGTGCGTCACCAGAACGCCTTATCGATTTGGGTGAGGATCTTCCGAAGGGTGCTGGAGTCTCAGCAACGACCCATGTCAGCGGAAACGGTCGGAGCAACGGTTCATCTATACTTGGAACAAGTCCCAAGACTACCTTCATCAAGCGGAGCTTGAGTGGTGCTGATGGTGATATTATCCAAATCAGAGGTAATGTTAATGACATGCGAGAACATCTCAAACACCTTGGGCCGTCAAACCTCGCCAGTCGTCCCAAGACTACCCGATATAACACGGTTAAGATCAAGCCTGGTCACCTCGCGAGCGGGAGCGATTCTAGAACGGACTCTGCAACTCACCGCGATTCTGTCATTGAAGAAGAACCATACCGTGATCTTCCTGCACCATCAGGAGGCGAAGGGGAAGGCCTTTTGACTTCTGCAGGAAAAGAGGCTTCGGATGGTGTTCAAGCCTTGCGACAAGGGTATGGATCCATAAACCTCACATCCGGTATACAAAACAAGTTTTCTGAATCTGGGAGAGCCAAAGTCGGTGATGCTACGCGAGAGAAGGTCAAGTCTTCGAGGAGTAATTCTAACTCACAACCACGCCCAGAGACTGGCAGGGTCGAAAGACACCACAGTGGTCGAAGTAACGATACTCAAGAATCCTCTGACTCGCGTACCAGTAGCCCTGTAGGCGCGATAAGACGCATAGCCCGAAGTGGTAGTATCACGGAGAATGTAATTGAGGCAGGGGGTGTCCGAAAAGTGGTGTTGGAAACAAACAGCTCATCTGGAGAAGATAAAGATGAGCGATCTTCAAGAGTTGCTGGTCAAAGGGATAGTAATTCGCCGAAGTCTTCAACGAATGGTACTGACGGACATCCTGACTTCCATGATGAAGATGATTCCATTTCACCCAAGGGAGAGATAGTAAAGAAGAAACGAAGGCGCACACGTAAGAAAAAGGGAGGAAAAGGTGGGGAAGACGGGGCGGTGGCTGGAAGCTCCACCCAAGGGGGGAAATGACAGGTGTCAATGCTTTTTTCGGGGACAATACGGTTTTTGTACAATAAGGCTTTGGCGGACGCTGTATAAGATTGTTTGCTGTGTAAGGTACGGTATAAAAGATCGGAGGCGGCTTCAGAAGCTCAGGATGAGCTTTCAGGATGGGTCTGGCCAAACGAAAAATCATTTCGAATGAAAGATTTAGTTCAACAGCCTAGACACATCATATTCTAGGAGATCCCAGTCCTGCTTTATTTTCAAAGAGTAAGATGCCTTTCACTCATAACCTTATCAATATGTATGATTATTCCACTGAGTCGGCCCCTTTTCGCCTCAGCACCTAAGCGACGATGGCGGCTGAATACAGTATTAATAAACATGGAAAGCCAAACCTTAAAACACATATAAAAAGTTTCCTCTCCAAATTCACCAGGTACGAACAGCATTTATTGACGATGTATTGCATTGAATGTGGCAATCCCCTTCCAGATATACGGAACGACAGCACCGTCTGCAGTAAATGCAAAACCCCTCTGGCAACCTGGTGGGATGAAACCTCCCAGACATATCGCACGAACCGCGAATCGATTTTGCCGTTCGCAACCCCGCACCTCGGGGACAAGAGCAGGATGTCGCAACGAAAGAACACGCAGACAATCGAGGAGCGAAGCTTCCAGGCCGCGTTGATCGGTTTGGAAATTCGTTTTGAAGAGACGCCCGGGCTTGGGGCAAAGAGCATTCCTAATAGCAAGCCGGATATCAAGAAGATGATCACCAACACGTTGGAGATGAGCTTGCACAAGGCAGATGTTAGGTATGCCTTGAGGGAATTGCCCTAGCATGGCATTAGAGGAGAAGGAGGGCTGATTGAATATCTGCAGAGAAAACCTTGCGAAGAATGTCGAAATCTGGGTGCGACTGAAGAAGATCTTCGATCTGGCTATCCGTACTCTCAATAGACGCTCCCTGCGCGAATCTAAACCCGACGACCACGTTTCCGATGACATGGACGCTCTCCAAAGCACTGATCTGATCCTAAAGAACTATGATTCGTTAGTGGAGGATTTACATTACTTGAACAATTTGCTGGTTATTTCGAGGAATATGTTGGCGATCAAGGAAACTGCGCAGGAGATCTGTGCACGCGTACACTTCGACAAGACGGTCCGCGAACTTATAATCCTGTGCGTTAATGTCACGAGCAAGGGATATGACGGAGACAATGTGGATGAGCTAAGACGGGAAAAGGTGAACACCGTTACAGAGCTATGTGAGTTCCCTTGGATGAACGAGCGCGCGAAACTCTGACTGATGGTACAACAGACAAAAAGCTTCTAGTTACTGCTCTACAACACACGCATAACTGGACCATGGGGAACGATCGGTTCAAGATGTCGTTCTGGCTCGAGATGCTGTTCGATGATGACCTTAGTAACGATATGATACACGAGCTTCCTCCGGATGATCTGAATGTTAAGAAGGTCTACGAGGAAGTCAAAAACTGGCTTAGAAGACATTCACAAAGGGATAAGGTGGCAGCTGAGCTACTAGATAAATATTCTGCAGACGTGCGTCTTGGTCCCAGTGCCGGCCCTCTGCCAGAAGAACCCGATGATATCGGAGGAGAAAGCAAGGAAGAGGAACCGACTGCTCCTGTATGGAAACCAGATCTAGAGGATAAGTACGAGCAAGATAGGCTGTACGCAAGGGTTTCACATGAGATTGATATCTGGTGGAAGAGAGTTCGAGACGCAAATTATGAAGGATGGGTTGTCCCGATGGAGAGCGTTGAAGGTGCAATCCTTCGGGCCCAGTCGTGCAAGGAAAATGCCATGCATCGTTATTTACCTCGTGGGCAAGATCTCGACCACGACTATCCCCACGAAGAGCAGTATGATGAGCAGCCTGAGGATGGTGTAAACGGCGAAGATGAAATCGATGATCGATCAACTCGAGAGGACAACGGAGAAGATAGCGGAGAGGATTACGATGAGCAGGAGGAAGAGGAGGACGAGGATGATTCATATGTTGAAGGTCCTCTGCGTGGGCTGCTTACAGAAATCCCCAATATCCTGGACACCAAACAAATCGAAGCTCTGCATATGACTGTCAAGGCATGCATCGTCGACTCTATGGGATCTGGTCTTACGCCGGCAGGCGAAAACCTCCAGAAAACACGATGCAAGATGTTCCTAGCTCTTGATTGTGGCAAGAACCTCCTCCGCGAAATGCTGGTTTTCATTGCTGTCTGGGAGCAAACGGATCAGCAATTCATCTTTCAGATCACGGCTCAAATTATCGAGTCTTTTCACCACAACGCCCTACTCCCCTATGCTTGGAACTCGTTGCGAATACTGAAAGACATCGTTTCACCAGCCCAAACCGTTCTCCTTCGCCTTATCAACTACATGTTCAGGGCTCGCAAAGACAGCACCATTTATGACGACCTTCGAGATTACAACCGAGACGCTAAACTTATTCATTTCTTGTATAACTACTTTCGCTGTCGCGTTGTGCCGGATTGCATCGCACTCATTTATGCTCAGGCTCAGATCCGCCAAGGCAAAAGCCACCCAAGTGATTTCCCGGTCGACCTCTGGGATATGGAACGGGCTAAGGACGGCCTGTCCCAATACCTTGATTTTATCTCCGTGATCGCCGAAATCCCTGAGATGCGCCCTCTACTTATTGAATGGGAAGCAGTGTATGAGCTCGTTGCTCTCCTCAAAGCACTTGAGGATGGTGTTGAACGGAAGCCGCTCGATGCCCGCTCTATGCCGGGACCCAGCCGCCGTCCAGCTGCTCAGGGTTCCGGATCGGGCTCAAGCACCCCCGTTGTTGGTCGCCCGTATGATGAAAATAACCCACAGACTCCAGCACAACCCCAGGCTCATCCGCAGACAGGTGTGCCCCTACTCCACGAGGCACCCCATAAATTCTCTTGGCCAGGCATCAAAATTCAAATCCTGATCATTCTTACTTCACTCGTTGCACCGAACAATGCACGACGCAGCGGTCCGGGCAACCCTATCGTACAAAAACAGCTATTAGAACGAGAAGGAATCATGCCATTATTGAACTGCTGTGCTTATGATGGGAATAATGAGTACCTGAAAGAAAGGGCTACACTCGCTATCAAGTTTGTAATGGAGGGCTGTGAGGAGGCGCAACAGTTTGTCAGAGAGCTGGTGCCTTTAAGACAAGCCAATGCGCAAACCCAGTCTCAGGGGCCTGCTGCTCCGGCTGCCGAGAAACAGCAGTCCGCAGCGACTCCAGCGGGTTCAGCGTCAGCAACAGCGGCTGCTGTCGCCGCTAAGGCAAAAATGAGCGCAGATATTTCGAAAACAAAAGCGAAGGAAGGTGCTAGTAAGCAGTCAGACCTGTTGGACGATGCGGCCAGATTGGCGGCTGTGGCGCAGAGTATCAAAGAGAATACAGATGAGTATGCGAAGGTTGTGGCACAAGGTCAAGGTCAACGCGCGACAGCCAAGTCAGGGGATAAGCAGTAAAGCGCCTAGCTTGAGCCGCTTGGGGTTGTAGGAGAGAAAAGTTTGGAGGGAACAAAAGGTTTGTTTTGAGAGCAAATGGCCTTGCATCACTTTCCCTGGTCTCAAAAAAGTTAGCATAGATGGGTGGTAGGTCTGCATTGGGTGGTGTTTGGAAGATACCCTGGGTGAAGTTATGTGCTAGAAAAGCAGTGTCATTGAAAATAGACTTGCGTAACACTTGAAGGCCTAATATGGCTTGAGATCAACGACTTGAATTTTTCACTGATTCCACGTGTGTAGCTATCCGTCCGTGTGTCATTTCGTCCGGGTCATCCTCATCGGGGAGATGCATCCTACAACGGCCAGAGTGATCATTAAAGTTGGCTTGAATATGTTGCCCAGTGATAAGTTTTATCCTTGGGTCTCTCAAGTCCATGAGCTACCTTGCCTCTCTATGCGGTCCTCGATCCAACATGTCCCGTTTACTATCCAGCGCAACTCCGGCATAAATGTTGATTATAGAATTGAAGAGACTATAATCCAGCTCTGGTAGAAATGCCCACTAACGAGGATCTACGTTGCATAGATAGACACCTCATGCAGCCTCCTGACTGATGGGCACCCGCCATCCATGAATCGAATACGGAGTACGGCTCCAGCCTCACGCACGGGTACAACCGTCGTGGACCGAATAAAATCAAAAGCTAGAGGTTCTCCTAGTAGAAGCATTTAGGTAACAGCTTGGATTCGTAGAGATCATTCGAGAAAGATTTTGGATGAGGCATCCTGAGGCTTACGGAGCCATTTGACTATTAATTGATAATAATCCCAGAGTCTTCAAAAGAAAGATGTCTCAGAAAGACCGCACCGTTTTCTGTTAAGCAACTTAAGCTTTTATGGGCAGATCCTGGATACCGGATTCTGCATAGCTCCGTATTCTGGCGGCTCTTATAGGCAGATCCCCGACACCAGGGGTTTTCTAGTCTGCCAGTGAGAATAATCATGAGCAATTTACGCGGGGTTTTGAGCCTTGCGCTTTTTGTGCGGTGCAATCTTGCCACTCCTGACCCCAATCTGATTCAGTCCATGCCGCGCCTCGTCATTTTCCACAAGGTGGAGAGTACGCCGCTGGTATATATGGACCATGTAGGTGCTCGAAATCTTTCTTGAAAATTCTCTCTCATAAAAACGCATTGCTGTCTCGCTGGCTTGTGCTCCTTCTCACATCAAGCGGTCAAATAGCCTGGTCGTGATCATCATGGCATCATCATCATCATCAACGAACCCCAAATCCAAAGAGATGAACGTCTCTATCACCCAGACAATCTCCGGGGGAGATACAACCACAACCTCGTTCTTATTGTCAAATCTCCATTGCCCCTCCTGTGTAACTTATATTGAAGAAATCCTCGCGGCACTCCATCCAAGTCCCATTTCGATCTCCCCGTCGTTAGTTTCCTCTTGGGTAACCGTTCGACACGACAAGGCTTTGTCCGCAAGGGCTATTCGAGAAGCCCTCGAAGACTCAGGGTTCGATGTCTGCGATGTTGCCCTTGACGGTCCAGCTGGTATGGTACATACAGGATATGATGGCGAGATAGGCTACCTGGATCGATTCCTGGATAGGTGGAACTCCGACAAACCGAAAAATGGAAGTGGGAGCAAAGCTCGACAGCCGGAACGACACATCGAGAATTGCAAGTTATGTCGGCTGGAGGCTGATGGCAAGCATGACTTCAACCAAGATCCCTCGTCATCCAAATCGTCGCCGGTTCAGCAGGACAAATCGGCGCCCAAGAAATCGGGGCTCTCTACGGTGGTTGTAGCTCCAGTCGAATCTGAAGACCTCTGGAGAGCGTCTCTGGCGATCGGTGGAATGACATGCGCGGCATGCGTTGTTACGATCACGGAAGAGCTGGAGAAGAAAGACTGGGTTGAGAAAGTTGTGGTGAATCTCATCTCCAACAGTGCCACAGTCGACTTCAAAGGGGAGCAACACAAGGATGATATTGTCGAGAGCATCGAAGATATAGGATACGATGCGGCAATTGATAGCGTGATCGATCTCAACACGATCCGTAATGCCACACCGCAGAGTAACATTTCAAGGACGGTCGAAATACTGGTGGACGGCATGTTCTGCGAGCACTGCCCTCCCCGGATCATATCTTCATTGGAACCATTCGGTGATTTGGTCAAAGTCGAAAGACCTCCGAGTCTACAGAATCCAATATTAAAGCTCTCCTACACGCCCAAAGCTCCTGAGTTTACAATTCGAAATATCATCGCTGCTATCTCTGCTGTAGATGGATTACTTCAGCCTTCAATCTACCATCCACCCACCCTTGAAGAGCGCTCTCGAAAAATACACGCACGCGAGAGACAGCGGATCTTCATACGGGTCCTCCTCGCACTGGTAGTGGCCATTCCAACACTCATCATAGGTGTCGTTTACATGAGTCTAGTCTCATCGAGCGATCCTGGCCGACGATTTCTTATGCGTCCACTACATGCGGGGGTCAGCCGAGCACAATGGGCACTTTTCATCATGGCAACTCCTGTCTATTTTCTATGCGCTGATGTTTTTCATATCCGCGCCCTAAAAGAAGTACGAGCAATGTGGAGACCTGGAAGCACCACTCCCCTACTGCAGCGATTTTACCGATTCGGAAGCATGAACATGCTGATGTCTCTTGGGACTTCTATTGCCTACATTTCTTCTGTTGCCCAGCTGATTGCTGCGGGTGTACACCCTTCGCTGGTACCGGATAACAATTCCTTCTACTTCGATTCCGTCGTATTTCTGACACTCTTCCTACTTATCGGACGTCTGATCGAAGCTTACAGCAAATCTAAGACTGGAGATGCAGTCTTGATGCTTGGCAAACTTCGACCCACCGAAGCCCTCCTTGTCGAGTCTGGGTCCTCCAGAGATACCGCCACTGGCGAAGAGATTGCCAAAGGAATGAGAGGAGAATCATTGAGAAATGTTAACGTGGATCTCCTAGAGTTTGGAGATACCGTAAGGGTCTTACACGGCGGATCACCTCCATGCGATGGCACGGTTCTTCATGGCGAGACTAAATTCGACGAGTCAAGCCTCACGGGCGAGTCGAAGTTAGTCAAGAAAGCCGTAGGTGATGAGGTATTTTCTGGAACAGTCAACAAGGACTCTCCGATCTCAATTAAAATCACGGGCGTTGCTGGGTCTTCAATGCTCGATCAAATCGTCAAAGCGGTCCGAGAAGGACAAACTCGACGGGCTCCTATGGAGCGTATCGCAGACACCTTGACAGGCTATTTTGTCCCTTTCGTTACCTTGATCGCCATCTGTACCTGGATTATCTGGCTTGCATTAGGGTATTCCGGTACTCTTCCTCTTGATTACCTTGGAAAAGATGCAGGTGGTTGGGTCGCTTGGTCCCTGCAATTCGCAATCGCAGTATTCGTCGTCGCTTGTCCCTGTGGACTCGCTTTAGCAGCTCCAACTGCTCTCTTTGTTGGCGGTGGTCTTGCTGCACAGCACGGTATCCTGGTGAAGGGTGGTGGCGAAGCCTTTGAGAAAGCAAGCAGACTTGATTGCATTGTGTTCGATAAGACCGGTACGCTCACACTTGGTGGAGAACCAGTTGTCACTGATTTCCAATCGCTGCCCATCGATGCGGAGTTTGGCAAAGGAAGCCGAGACGAGAATGGCGTGCTGAATAGCAAGAACGTTGAGAGAACGGTTTTGGGAATGGTCTACACACTTGAAGGCAATAGTAGCCATACGGTTGCCAAAGCCCTCGTATCCTTCTGCAAGACTTTAGAGACAGAGGGCATTGATGCGGAAGACGTTGAGGAGATTGCAGGGAAGGGTATGAGAGGGACCTTCAAGATCAGTCCAACCGAAGAAGCAGATCTCATCATCGGGAACGAATTTTTCATAGAAGAGACTGGCGTTTCAGTTTCTCAGGAATCACAGTCCACCCTAGAGAAGTGGAAATCTGAAGGAAGGTCTGTTGCCCTGGCTGCGATCAATGTCAGAAATCAGGTAGAAGGCTCGCAGGATTGGCGACTCGCAGCAATCTTCGCCATCTCTGATCCTGTCCGTCCCGAAGCGTCGCATATCGTCAGAGCTCTTCAAGATCGTGGAACAGATGTATGGATGCTGTCTGGAGACAACCAAATCACAGCAAACGCTATTGGTGCCCAAGTCGGCATTCCATCCAGCAATATCATCGCCGGTGTCCTTCCCCACGAGAAAGCCGACAAGATCCAATACCTCCAGAGATCCCTCAAGGCTCGCACCTCCAGCTCTGGTGCCGAGCATGCCCAAAAGCGAGCTATGATAGCCATGGTCGGCGACGGCATCAACGATTCGCCCGCCCTGACCGCCGCAGATGTCGGGATCGCCATCGGTTCCGGTTCCGACATCGCCATCTCCTCAGCGGAGTTCGTCCTGGTCTCTTCCAACCTCCACGCGCTAGTCAACCTGCTCGACCTCAGCCGCTTCGTCTTCCGGCGGATCAAGTTCAACTTCGGATGGGCCCTGGTCTATAATCTGATCGCGCTCCCCGTCGCCGCCGGCGTCTTCTATCCCATTGTCAGTAATGGTAAACATGTGAGGCTGGATCCTGTGTGGGCTAGTCTGGCCATGGCGATGAGCAGTATCAGCGTCGTCTGCAGTAGTTTGGCGTTGAGGAGTAAGATACCCGGGTTAGGCTTTAGGGCTAGCGAGGCACTCGATGAATGAGGACATACATGGATTGTAGTCTATTCTTTTCTTTTTCTTCGTCATTTAGATGATAATCATAGAAATGAAAGGGGGTATATATACATATACATAAATAACAGCATTCGCAAGATCTATCTATACCCTTCTTCCTTCCATATTTATGAATGAATAATCGCAATCGTTGCTTTCTAGGAACCAAATCATCAAGGCTTTGAAATCAGCTCACGGATAGCCAGTCTACATGCTCCCTCTAGTTTTTCTTTCTTTTTTTCAGATGTGCGGTTTACGAGAAGGATTAGGAAAGTAAACAAGGAATGGAAATATATGGGGTAGACAGATGTAAAAAAACAAAAGGGGGGCGGGAGGTAGAAAGAAACCATGGACTGACCTCCAGAAGCCCCGAATTCCAAGCGGGAGGGGAGGGGAAGGGAATACGGTTGGTTTGCTCTATGGCTCAAAAAACAAGGAACAGATTAATAGAATAGGGAGCTAGCGATGTTGAAGAGAACAGAGTTCGTTCATCATATTATTTGTTACGTAGGAGATTCGCTCGAACTCCCATACAGGGGATGAGGGGAAAGAGAAACAATTGATATCCAGCATGCTCATGTCCCAATCCCATGATATCCCTCGCATCTTTCGCGTACCCCCCAAGAACGCCGTCGCCAACCTGGAAATACACCGCGCTCCTGTTCCTCAACACCTAACGCACACCAAAGAAAAAGAATCTTGTTAAAGGAATAATGCATGCAAGGGTCGCGACGCTGTGATTATGTCTTTCTCCGTTTTAGGAAGAGGATCGTGAGGTGCTGGTCCTGTATTTGTTCCCATGTTGTCTTCCTGACCTTTTTATCGCTGAAGCAATGCCATGACCCGGCGCCACTGGAGGGTTTGTCAGGACTCCTCGCGAAGGCCAGATAATGACCTGACTTGATGTCGCTCCCCATGTGAGCAACAGCGGCATAACAATCATATCGGAATGGCGGTTGTAGCCCACGGCCTACATTCGGCACCGTGCTCTGTCCAACATCAGGAAGCCAGAATCGCGTGATATCGATATCCATCTCTGAAAAGAGGACTCTTGTCTTAACCTTGGATAGAACATCTGCATCGAATCGCGGAAGATTGATCACCAGATAATCCGGAAGGAAGCAAATTTTATCTATCCGAATGACCTTCCCTTTCCTCTTACAGCCTTGGCATTCAACGTCTTCAAGAACTTCTTTTCTGTTATACCTGTGTTCGAAAAGTCTCTCAAGTTTAATGGTATCCAGCGGGTTGTAGCCATGACAGGAGGGAGGGAAGGGAATATTGAGTATTTGAAAGAGGCTCCACCTCTTGGACACATAGCCGCACATTTGGCAAGTATTTTCATTCGTCTCGAGCCCTCCAAAGATATCTGAAACCATGGAATTATCCGTACTTTGAAAGAGTTGCCACTGCTCGTGAGCTGCCTGCAGGGCAGGCAATTTATTGCGAGCATCCAGCTCAGCATCAGTATAGTGGATCTCAGAATACGGTGTTTGGTTGCGGTAAAAATTCAGCTCATCAATCATTAAATCAAAGATATAGCCAAGGAACTCCTGAGAGTCATGTTGTAAGTTAGGCCCACAAAAGGCGTTGCCCTTGTCAGTCATAGGCGGTAATGTCTTTGCATGAAGCGCATTTACATACCCCTGCAGCGATTAGCGGTTTGTTGTATATCAGATGGATATAGGGGTGCATACCCAAAAGGTTTTCGGAGTTATCCACTCATATTGACCACACCATAGGAATCCGAACACTTTCTTGAGATTTCGAGTAAGTAGCTGTGGGGGGTCAGAGATCTCTGCTCCCTTCCTAGGTGGCAAAGGATAGGTAGGATAGTTGTAGCTAATGAGAAAATCCCGAAAAGGTTTAGTAGCGCTCAGACACTGAAGCACAGCATTAGCATAACAGCTAACGCCGGTTGTGTCGAGACCCGTAAGACCCGGAGGGACCGGTGTGCTGGTTATCGTTTCTGGCCCTGTTCCAGAACTCATGGAGTATGTCGCACTTGGCCCTCTTTCCGAGATGCCACTTGATCTCTGTCTAGGTAAAGCGGGGGCGGGACGAGCAGGAGGCCCTGGCATTGCATTGGCCGATTCGTTATGATGTTTGTTCATCGAGGTAGACGGTCGCGTGGAGACCATAGATTCCTGGACTGAAGGAAGTTCAGGATATCTTCGAAAGAAATCCTCTGTTGTCCTGACATAAGAAAATTCATCCGATTCCGAGTTTTCAGCTCCTGGGTTCTTCACATGGGTGTCTTCCCGAAGCGTTTCAGCCCACTGGTTCTCCTCTTCTCTTGACAATGGCCTTGACTCTTGCGGCTTCCGGGCTAAAGCCTGATCCTTTCGAGCCATAGGAACTCGGCCTAGAGGTCTAGCAGGCTTTAGAGGTTTTCTCCTTATCCCCGTAGAAGAAAGTACCCCCGTAGAGGAAGTTTGCAATGAACCTGGTCCCATAAGGTCCACCCAGGCGTCTAAGCCTCCAAGAAGAAGCATGGGACGCTGTTTTGGTCTTTTACTGTATCCATAATCGAAAATAGCTTCGGCGAAATATTGCAAGTGGTTGCTGCTCTCATGAATTTGGTGGGTTTGGTTGATTGATGAAGAGGATTGATCATAGAATACGATCAAGTCGAACTCGTGTCTTTGCTCATAGAGTTTCTGCTCCGTGTCTGGGGAAAGCACAATACTCTCCCCGAGTTCCTCCGCGGACATACCTTTTCGTAAAGAAACAGGCTCCACGCAGATGACGGACTGGGCCATGATATGACCCGCATCAAATTCTTCACGACTTCTGAGGTCGACAACTAAAAGTCGTAGGGCTTGCGACCCCATTCCAAGATACTTCATTAGGCCCTCTGCGCTGACAGCGGTAACCTCAGCTACCACTGGGTCTTGACCCTTTGAAATGTTATGGGAGGATCCGGGGGAATCGGCGTCCACAGGCAGAGAAAAGTAGTCTTTTCTTGCATCTGTAATGCTAGGTGTGGGGCCAACTGTCGATATCGGAGGTGCCGACGTTTGACTGCTAATGCCAAGGTATGAAGAGCTGCGAGGAACACTTGTGGGTAGATTGAGGGCAACGAGTGACTCTGTGTTCCGATCTGGGCTGTATATAGCGTCTGGTGGTCTTGGCATTCCTGGTATTTGCACATCTATTGACACTCTTGATGGACGCAATGCCGATGTGGGAGCAGATGGCATCTCCCGTGGGCCAGACGGCCGGATGGTTGATGAACTTTTGGTGGTGGCTATGGGCTGTCTAGAGGCTCGTGGCGACTCAGGAACTGAAATTGGCTGGGTTCGAATTCGAGGATCCTGCCCAGGAGTGGAATTAGGACTTCGCAATCGAGCAAACCGTGCCTCCAAATCCATCTGAGGAGACTTGAGAGCAGTACCATCGCCACCGGGATGCAGAGACTTGCCATGCAGGGCCTGTGGCTTTGGTTGGACAGGGGGTTTCTTCCGTACTGGACTTCCATTTGCTGAGGTGGGAACGAGAGCAGACGTCTCAAAAATGCCATTAGAATGCTCACTGTGGCCATAGCCGTTGGCCGAGATTCTAGAAGTGCCATTCAATGCCGGGCTTTGTAATGACTGAGCTCGAGCATGGCCCTTGACTCGCTCCCCTGAGACTTGCTCGTCCGGTTCGGCTCTCTGCTGTGGCTGCACGCCGCTTCTTGCATTATTTTCCTTGATAACCTCTATTATCGTGTCGACTTTGGCACTTTGCGCCTGGATCCTTTTCATTAAGCCCGTGTAAGCACGATGCAGCTCCCCTCGCTCTGCCTGCAAAGATGGATAGTCTTTGTGACGAGGGATTATCTCCGTAGCCAAGACCTTAGCTTTTATGTATTCTTGTATAGCAAGATCCAGGCGTTGAAAATCCATATATGTGTCCGCTTGTTTTGCAGATAGCTCTCCATCTTGAAGTATTTTTCGCAGGGGCCGGTTTATGTCGACGTTCGGCCTTGCGCTTATCAAGTCGTCCAGATGTGGGAGGACTCGAGAGCTGCCTTTCGCGGTAGCTATGCCATTGCCATTTGGTTTCGTGCCAGTTTCTGTACTGATTGGCCCTCCGACATTGACAACTGAGGTCGACCGAGAATGGGGAGGACCATTTGACGCAGCAGGACTCATACTGAAATATGCTGCCGAAGCATCTCGGGGAACGCGTCCCGGATATTCACGCTGTTCGTGGAGATGCCGTGAAACAAGCAGCTGGAAAAGTGGCGGGTTGTTATGGACCTTGAATACGGCTGTTGAGTAATGCGTGGAAATGGAACGGTTCTTTGATCAGACGGCACGTTGGACGTTGGACGGAGGGACAAAGGCAGGGCAGAAGAATGGTAATTGGGCCCTTTATGTATCCAGGAGACGACGACGAAAACGGTCAAGGGGAGCTGTTGTTGACTGGTTGCGTCCCCTTGCGTCGCACACATTCTTCGAGGATCCCAATTGATGTTCTTGGTAAGGTCCGCTGTGAATCCACGATCCCTCATCCAGCCGCGTCGTCACGACCGGGGTTCGTGTGATTAGCGAGGGAGGTTAATCCGGGACGTTGATGAAGCTCTCTGCCTACCTATCCAGACCACGCACGCCTCCCAACGCCAGGATCCTCTTCTGAAGTTCGCACATCTCATCGCATCTTGCCTCTATCAAGACGACATTCCATCTAGGACCAGGAAGAAACCCCTTGCATTCATCATCGCAACGTCTGCCGTACCTCGGCGGCGTCTGGCCTGCTTGCAAACATGATGGCCAGTTGGTTCGGTTCTAGCTCCCAGATCGAGGAGCAGGTCCAAAAGGCCACTGAGAGCAGCTTGTACGAGCCCGCAGACCCCCTTGCTCCCTCCTCCTATACTGATGTTACCTATGACAGAGAAGATATTGCTCTCAACCTCGAAATATCAGATGTCATTCGCTCGAAGACCGTGAACTCGAAAGAAGCCATGCGCTCGCTCAAACGTCGCATAGGCAACAAGAACCCGAACACTCAACTAAGCGCACTTAATGTGAGTCTCCTCTCAAGACTCTGCTGCAGCTTCCAGCTAACCAGTTGGATGTAGCTTACGGATACCTGCGTGAAAAATGGGGGCTCGCATTTCCTGGTTGAAATCGCCTCTCGAGAGTTCATGGACAACTTAGTCTCTCTCCTCAAAGCATATGGGGGGGCGTCTGTCAACGAGGATGTCAAAAACAAAATCTTAGAGCTGATACAGACCTGGGCCACCGCCGCTGAAGGACGAGGCGAGCTTGCATATATCGGCGAAACGTACAGGAGCCTACAGAGAGATGGATTTAATTTTCCTCCCAAAACTGAGGTCGCTAGCACTATGTTGGATAGCACTGCGGTATGGAAGAAGATCCCCGATTCAAAGTATAGCACTAATTATGGATATCATCTAGCCACCGGAGTGGACGGATTCAGACGTCTGTATGCGATGCAGGACAGCCTTCAGCTTCACGAACCGCAAGCACCACTGCAGAAACTGTGGCAACGTATTCGACCAGCAGTGTTCGAGCAAAACCCTTCCGTTACCGCACCTTGGTATTCTACAACCAGTCAGGGTAGATGATGGGTGCTACCTCAAATTGACCGACAAATCAAAGGGCAGTGGCTTTGCGCCTGATCGATTATACGCTACGCATAAGCCCAAGGCACATTCCCCTATGCAACCACGAAGTGCTCGTATTGATGATGGTTATGACGAAGACCTCAAAAAGGCCTTGGCAATGAGTCTTGAAGAGGTTAATGGTCACACAGGCACTGGCTATGTCCCCCAAGAAAGGCTTCAATCTACATCGAAGGCCAAGGAGACTCATGCCAACAGTACTCCCAATAACTCTACAAATAAGTATGCGGAGGAAGAAGATGACGACCTCAAAGCAGCTATTGCCGCATCACTTGCAGACATGGAGGAGCAAAAGAAGAAACACACTGCTACAATCAAGGAGCAGTCGGCAAACCCCCGGGACAAAGTTTCCACAGAGGCATTTGTGTTGCCCAAAAACGATTACGAGCTTACACCTGTTGAAGCTGAAAATATTAATCTCTTCTCGACACTGGTGGACAGACTGCAAACACAACCCCCTGGGACGATTCTTCGAGAGCCGCAAATACAGGAACTCTACGATAGTATTGGCGCACTTCGTCCAAAGCTTGCACGAACGTATGGGGAGACGATGAGTAAGCATGGTAAGTAGCACTTAGGCTGTTCGAACCTTTCTACTTGACTAACGAACAAAGATGCTCTTCTCGACCTTCACGCCAAACTTTCAACAGTTGTACGATATTATGACCGTATGCTTGAAGAGCGTTTGTCGAATACATACAACCAGCACTCGATCGGTGGTTATAACCTCCCCTTTCAGGGGGCAACATCAAGTATCTATCCTTCGATAGCTCCTAACGTCCCCGGTGGGCCTGGCGCTGTCGAGAATTTTTATACTGGAAATTCCCAGTCAGAACAGTATCAGCGACCACAACCAAGTTTCAACGCTCCACCACAAAATCAGTACTCGGAGTACAACAAGAGAGGCTCTATTTCAAACCCAGGATATCCCGTAATGGATCAACGTGGTGATAACTATAGTCAGTACTCCGCACAATCGTCACAGCCGCAAAGGACCTCAAGCTGGCGAGCGAATGATCCTTCATCCACTCCGACTCTCGCGGATTCTGGATACCCAACGCCAGATCAACGAAATGAAAATTATAATCAGTACCCCTCACAGCCTCAAAGGAGTGGAAGCTGGCAAGTTTCTGATGTCTCCTCACCATATACGTCTCAACCTCCGAAACAACCCCCGGAAAACGCTCCGCCTCAACAAGCTCCCCCATCCATGGCTGCTCCATCTCAACCTTCCACAAGTTATGCACCCTCTGAACCTGCTTCGACAGACCCAAATGCAGCATTCTACTACAATAACGCTGCACAAGCCCCACCACCACAGCAGGCTCCAGAGCAGAATCAGTCAAATCAGTCACAATACCCACCTGTGCAATCTCCTCAGCCGTATCATTCCACAGTACAACAGACACCACAACAATTTGCAGATCATTCTGCAAAACAGCAACCTGCTCCACCGCCAACACAACCTCCGTACTGGCAAGTCCAGCAACAAAATTCAGTAGCTCAACAGGCCTGGCAAGCTCCGGGGTCTACATATAATGGCTATACACAAGAATCTTTCCCTTCGGCACCTAGCCATGCCCCACAGCAGAAAGTGGTAGAGGAAAGCTTGATCGATCTCTAATGCGCGGTATGACATGATAGCGATGGCGTTGGTGGTTATGAAATTGTGCACCATCTTCTTCCCTTGGGGAGGATCTTGAATTATTATGTAGTAGTATACTCACTCCTGGAAGTGCGTCGCCTTGTGCAGGCCTAGTATTTAGAGAATATACTTTGATGCAACGCTCTCTTGGTCAAGTACTGATCAACTTGTGACTATAATTAATACTGCCCAAGAATGCATTGGCATTCCGTTTACTCTCTTTGGGAATCTCATCATGTGATCGTATATTGCCACCCTTTGATTGGCTTAACTCTGCCCGCACTTTAGTGCGGAGATTATAGCGGGCACGACCCCACCATAACGCCGCTTTGAATAACAACAGCACAGTATTGTTGAATTTACGACCCTTCACCCAGTGATTGAACACGTTCACTGATGTATCAGTGACCATCCATCTTCCCCGGATCTTCAGACGCAGAATCTACATCAGCGAAAATGTCGCGACACAAGCTTGTAAAGAATCTGGACCTTGACGATGAAATGGATGATTATGATGGCGGCGACGACTATGCCGACGATGACACAGAAGGTTGTTTGCTATACATCGTATTCTTTTGAAGTCAGGTGCTAACTTTTGGTGGAAAATTAGAAATTAGTGAAGAAGATAAAGGTCTCTCATCCTCTACCTTCTATTGCAGAATCACGAAACAGGCGGACAGTGAGGCTTACTTAGGCATATAGAGAACCTGCGATTAGGAACGATACGAGTACGGGAGGAATTGCCAGAAGCATCGGGACACATAACAGACAGGCAGATACAGGATGCACTATGGCATTACTACTATGATGTCGACAAGAGCGTGGCCTATCTCATAAAAGAGTATATGGCGAAGCCGAAGAAGGAACAGAAGAAGAAAGTTGCAGGTGGGTTTTATCTTTTCTTTCCAACCCTACAAGTGCATGGAGGAGAGTTGGTGGGTAAAGTAGGGCCCGAGGTGGGTTTTGATTTCGTTTTTTACAGGTTACAGCTTACTGCGGCGTTTGCTAATCATAATTTATAGTTGAGAGTTCGAAAGCATGCTCAAAACCATTCTCGTTCGCGGAATTCTTCAAGGACACACCTTGGCTCAATGTTCCTCCGGAACGACAAGCTGTTTTCATTGCGCCTCTATATCCCCGTGGTGGTCTTCTAGGTGGTTCATCAGATGGAGCTCCTAAGATGTCGAAGCTGCAAGCTTTAGCGGCGGCTCGGAAGAAGAAGGCGCAAGAACAGAAAGCGAGTGAGAGTTCAGGGGTTGAAAAACCCATGGCAGGACTCTCCCTGAACGAGAGTGCGAGTGGACCTTCAGTCGGAAGTGAAGCTACAGAACCGTCGTCTGCGCTCAAGCAGCCATCACGACGCTTTCCGCTATTAAAGAGGAAAGATTCCAAACCGCACGAGAAATCTCAGAAAGCGCCACCACATGTCGAGAAAGAACCTGAAACAAACGATATCCCCATGTCTATCTCGCCTGGGGACTTAGACCAAGCTGAACCTTCCGCCTTCGCTAGCACCATGTTCAACTCTAGGGACCGCTCTCCTCCAAAGCACTCAGCTAACCTCTTCACGCTTCCATACGCCGCGACTGCTACTCCTGCAACCACTGACCCCTTCGCAGGACCTAGTCCAGATGACGTTGTCACAGCTGCGCAGTCGAAAGGTTCGACGAATTCTGCTCGACCTATGAAGTGAAACTAATAATATAGTAGCGAGTGGTAAAGGGGGCAAAGGACCTCCAAAGACTAGTGTGGAGAAGAAGACAGATCAAATAGCGAATGGGGTGGAGGCTCTCAAAATCGATGATACCCCTAAGGTGACCAGCAAAAATCTAGATGTATTAAAGGAGTTTGAGCAAAAGGAGAAGAAGAATGAGGCCAATTTTGTGGTTATCGGTAAGAAGATATACTTCTAATCAAAGAGAGGGGAAGCTAAAGTCCGTAGGCCATGTTGATGCCGGGAAAAGTACACTAATGGGCCGATTATTATACGATCTGAAGGTAGTGGACCAAAGGACGATAGACCGGTATCGCAAAGAGGCTGAGAAAATGGGTAAATCGTCCTTTGCTCTGGCTTGGGTTTTGGATCAGGGGACTGAAGAACGGACACGAGGGGTTACAATCGACATTGCAATGAACAAGTTCTCTACCAACAAAACGAACTTCACCATCCTGGACGCTCCTGGCCATCGGGATTTTATACCCAATATGATCGCTGGAGCAAGTCAGGCGGACTTCGCGGTGCTAGTTATCGATGCAAGTACTGGATCCTTTGAATCGGGTCTCAAAGGGCAAACCAAAGAGCATGCGCTACTGGTCAGGAGCATGGGTGTATCACGCATAATCATTGCTGTTAATAAGCTTGATACGGTTGCTTGGTCGCAAGAGCGCTTCGACGAGATATCCCAACAGGTCTCCGCCTTCCTTACATCCGCAGGATTCCTACCGAAGAACGTCGCATTCATTCCTTGTTCTGGGCTCCATGGGGATAACATCGTGCGCAAATCCACAGAACCAGGACTTACGTCTTGGTACAATGGGCCCACTCTCGTGGAAGAGCTCGATAATTCCGAACCTATAACTCGTGCGTTAACCAGACCTCTTCGGATAACAATTGGCGACATATTTCGTGGCGGCGTCCAAAATCCTCTCAGTATATCTGGGCGCATTGAGTCAGGGTCTCTCCAAACAGGGGATGCTTTGTTGGCCCAACCGGCCGGAGAAAAATGTTTCATCAAAGCTCTGGAAGTCGATTCCGAACCGGCCGACTGGGCTGTGGCTGGGCAAAACGTCACAATTCATCTCTCGGACATCGATCCGATCCATCTAAAAGTCGGAGACGTGTTGTGTAGCCCGACGAGTCCAATCAAGATCATCAAAGAATTCACGGCGAAGGTTCTAGCGTTTGAATTCTTGACTCCGATGCAGATCGACGTTCATAGGGGTAGGTTGCACACGCCTGGTAGGATCCGGGAGATTGTCAGCCTGCTGGATAAAGGTAGCGGTGCTCCTACAGGGAAGAAACGGCCCCGAATCGTCAAGCCGGCGCAGTTGGCGAGGGTTATTGTGGAGCTGGAGGCGGCGGTCCCGCTTGAGGCTCCAGCGAGGGTGGTTTTGCGGAGTAATGGGGCAACGGTCGCCGCAGGTTTGCTGGAATAAACCCTAACATCTTGCATAGACAGACAGCATGAGGGAATTGTATGGGCCGGGTACTAAAAAGAAAATGATGCCGTATAAAGTGGCGATGATGGTACATGTGAAGTTCCTGTGGTTTTCAAAGAAATGAATGTGCAGGTTGTTGGGCCAGATATCCGAAGGCTTGGGCCCGAACACCAGGCGGTCAGTAGAAGAGGTGGCAAAGAGGACAGATCAACTTTATGAGTAAGGCATCCCAGAAGTTGAACGATACACCGAGCGTAGAAGCTGTTTCATGATGTGAGAATGTATATGTTAACACGTGTGAAGTTTGTGAAAAGACCCTGTATCTACGTCACTCACGTGAGAGAACTTTAAGCTTATTCCCAGGGTCTAGATTTATTTCCCCGCTAAATCACTGTTGCTATCTTAGCTGCCTTAGATGATACCTATACAGAGGATATACTTCTTGGACTGAGGACCTACCTATATCCTTTATGCATCCGATGGGATATACAAGCACAAGTACAAATATATGTTTATATAGAAGTTCCTCGTTGACAAGTAGAATGAAGCAATATACAATCTAATAATACATACGTGGTTACAGTACATGACACGCTGTTGTCTATACGCCGCCTCAAATCTGTCCTTAGCGGTTTGGCGGCTAAGGTATGGCTAATAACAGCTCCAACGATGTATGTTGGCGGCGAAAAGAGGCAAAAGGGCAAAGGCCAGCGGCTGAACTTTCGAGAAGAGGACACTTGGAACTTAGGCTGGGCGAAGCTTAAGCGAGCCAATCACAGGTCGTGCCTCATTTGACCAGATTTCAATTCCCTGACGCCTCGCCAGATACAAGAGTCCAGATACCTTCTCAGGTCGATCTTCCTTCCTCTCGTTCAGCAACCACCTCTTCCTCCCAAGACCACCTTGATCTCGCATCAAAATGGCTCGAGGAAACCAAACCCCCTTCTATCTGGGCTTGTCAGCTCTTTTCTATTTTGCTCTTTTGTTTTCTCCTCTCGCCCTTCTTCAGACAGCACATGCACAGAGTGATCAGGAGCCATTACAAGAAAACTATGGCACCGGTATGTGTTCCTTGCCTTCGCCCGCAAGCCAAGATCCATCCCCCAGCTAACGGTCTGCTGTGCAGTTATCGGTATCGATCTTGGAACTACATACTCCTGCGTCGGTGTGATGCAGAAGGGCAAAGTCGAAATTCTAGTCAACGACCAAGGAAACAGAATAACGCCATCATATGTGGCCTTCACCGATGAGGAGCGATTAGTAGGAGACGCAGCCAAGAACCAGGCTGCCGCGAACCCCAAGAACACCATTTTCGATATCAAGTAAGTCACATTGCGCCTACACCCTACACGTGTCATCTTCAAAGCTAACAGAGCTTCTCAGGCGTATGATCGGTCGCAAGTACTCAGACAGCGATGTTCAAGGTGACTTGAAGCACTTCCCGTTCAACGTGGTCGAGAAGGATGGCAAGCCATCCGTCCAAGTCGAAGTCAATGGTTCCCCAAAGACCTTCACTCCTGAGGAGGTCTCTGCCATGATTCTAGGGAAGATGAAGGATGTCGCGGAGTCATACTTGGGAAAGAAGGTCACCCACGCGGTGGTCACTGTTCCAGCTTACTTCAACGACAACCAGAGACAAGCTACTAAGGATGCTGGCACTATCGCTGGATTGAATGTCCTTCGTATCGTCAACGAGCCCACGGCTGCAGCTATTGCCTACGGTCTGGACAAGACTGATGGAGAGAGACAAGTCATTGTCTATGATCTCGGTGGAGGAACATTCGATGTTTCTCTCCTCTCCATCGACCGTGGAGTTTTCGAGGTTCTTTCTACAGCCGGTGACACCCACCTGGGTGGCGAGGATTTCGATCAGCGAGTCATCAACTACTTCGCCAAGAAGTACAACAAGGAGAAGGGTGTTGATATTACCAAGGATCTCAAGACCATGGGTAAACTGAAGCGCGAGGCTGAGAAGGCTAAGCGAACCCTGTCCTCCCAAAAGACTACCCGCATCGAAATCGAAGCTTTCTACAATGGTGAAGACTTCTCTGAGACCCTTACCCGGGCCAAATTCGAGGAACTCAACATGGATCTCTTCAAGAAGACTCTCAAGCCCGTTGACCAGGTCCTCAAGGATGCCAAGGTTAAGAAATCTGAGGTCGACGATATCGTTTTGGTCGGTGGTTCTACCCGTATCCCCAAGGTTGTGGAACTCATTGAGGAATACTTTGGAGGAAAGAAGGCGAGCAAGGGTATCAACCCTGACGAGGCTGTCGCTTTCGGTGCCGCTGTTCAAGGTGGTGTCCTGTCCGGAGAGGAGGGTACTGAGGAGATTGTTCTCATGGACGTCAACCCCTTGACCCTTGGTATTGAAACCACCGGAGGTGTCATGACCAAGTTGATCCCAAGAAACACTGTCATTCCTACGCGCAAATCTCAAATCTTCTCTACCGCTGCCGACAACCAGCCAGTTGTCTTGATCCAAGTGTTCGAGGGAGAGCGCACCATGACCAAGCACAACAACCTCCTCGGAAAGTTCGAACTTACCGGTATTCCTCCAGCGCCCCGTGGTGTTCCCCAGATCGAAGTCTCTTTCGAGCTTGACGCAAACGGAATCCTGAAGGTTACCGCCGGTGACAAGGGGACTGGAAAGTCCGAATCTATCACCATTACCAATGACAAGGGTCGTCTTACCCAAGAGGAAATCGAGCGTATGGTCCAGGAGGCTGAGCAGTACGCTGATGAGGACAAGGCTGCCAAGGAACGCATTGAGGCTCGAAACGGCCTGGAGAACTACGCTTTCAGCTTGAAGAACCAGGTCAACGACGAGGATGGTCTTGGTGGCAAGATCGACGAGGATGACAAGGAGACTGTAAGCCTATCTCTCCCCTGAAGTCTGAAATCCCTATACTAACCAGAAATCCAGCTTCTCGAAGCCATCAAAGAAGCTACTGAGTGGCTTGAGGAGAACGCCGCTTCAGCCAACGCCGAAGATTTCGAGGAGCAGAAGGAGAAGCTTTCCAACGTCGCATATCCTATTACCAGCAAGTTGTACAGCGGAGCGGGTGGGGAGGATGATGAGCCTTCGAGCCACGACGAGTTGTAGAGCAACGGAGTTAATAGGGGATCTTGGCCCTGCTGGTTAGCGGGCTTACTATGTATGTTTTGCTAGTTTTGTTATTCGGGAAGCAGGCAAGGCGGGTGCAAAGGTGCATAACACGCGTGTAAAATAAAGGCATAAAGTTACAATGCATACCTGGCTTTCGATCGACCTTCCTACTTGGGGAGTAGCCAAGCAATCGTGTGGCGTTTGACCTTTGGGATTGTATCCAGACTTCAATGCCCAATAGAGGCCGAAGAACGAGAACTGCCATTGTCAGGGTGGCCTGAACCCGGGGGCATCTACGGATAGTGTCTCTAGAGTCTACACCAACCGGTATTCTCGCACGGTAGCACGGTAGCACGGTAAGACCAAGCTGACGGGCCGCTCTGGGCCCACGTCTCGGATTACCCACCTGCACACTGGGTTCGCACCTCCTTGTATAAGAACAGCCTGAACAGGGTCCTATACGTAAATCTCCCTCTGCCAAGTCGCGACACGAGCTTGAGCCGTAGGAGCGTAAGATAACCTATCTTACCTTACCTAGGTACGGCTTAACACGAGGCAAGTCTAGGTAGGTTGGATTGTGGGTTTTGGTATCACGTGCTGCTATTGTGATTGTGATTGTGATGGCCCCTCCCTGTTCAATAATGCCGACGGAGTTATCATGGCTTGGCAAAAGTGCCACAAAGTTGGAGGATATACGAAGCCGCCTGCAAGCCCAAAGCTTATCCCGTCCGTGGCTGCGCCGCCGCCTGCGCTTGGCGTGCGTTGGAATACGGCTTATTCGGTCCAACGTTCGAAAGCCCTCTTTGCGCGGGAGAGCAGTCGAGGAAAGAAAGGAGAAAAGGGAATCAATCGCAAGCGTTCTTGTTGTGATGAGTAGAGCAGGCGACATAGGTAGGCATGGGAAATGGCGCAAAAGCATGCTTGTCAATGAAAATGTCGGGAGTCCGGTAGTGAGCGCTCCGGGATTAATTCTTAGGCGTTCCCGAGATATCGAGGGAGCTCAGGGAGGGTTCGTAATACGGAGTGTTGTAGTGGACATGTGAGTGAGGAATGGAGCTCGGAGGAGGAGGTCGTAAGGGCGGGCAGCCTTGCAGTGGGCTGAGGTGGGAATAGACGCCACGACGCTACAAACGGCCAACTTCTTCTTTAGCTGTGATTGATTCTCTCTTGGCGAGGAATCCTGGCGGCGAAAATTGCGGTCGTGTGAGCAGGTGTTAATTGCTAATGGCGAGCATGCCTTACCTTACCTAGGTACGGTTGCGGCGAGTATCTTGGGGTTTCCTCCGCTAAAGGTCAATATCCCTAGAACAATAGCCAAGCTATGGAACGGGCAGTTATTATGCTTTCGGCGGTCAATAAGAAATCCGCATTCCTCAACATAAAACTGCGCCTACCCTATATCTCCTGCTTAATTGAATCGTCAATCTCGAGATGGAATGTCACAAGCCGTGATACGTGTACAGTGTAGACTTTATATCCATGAAAGCGACTATGCCGTAGACCATTCAACTCTGCATTAATCGAACCAGCATTCTATATAGTTCCGGGACTCCTACTTGTGGTCTGTGGAATAAAGAAGGACAGCAAAGCTGACGAGAGCAGCAGGAAAGGGCTTAAAGGACTTGCTTGTACTCTGAAAAAATCACAATCATCTCTACGAAAGCTAAGGATATGTGTAAAAGAGCCTAGGAAATATCAGCATACTGCTGCTAGAGTTTGGCACCAGGGGGTATTTATCGCGGGTTAATCAATTCATTAGTCATCAAGATCCTCGAACTTCTCAAGCTCTCCCACGAACGCTCAACTGCGAGGTGCAACAAACCTGACCCTTTTTGTTCACGATAGCACGTGAAATTAGTCATCCTACATTTCCGGTCTGTGTTCCTAATATCACGTGGAATTATTGAGTCCAGATCTTTTGTCGTACAGCACAAAACCTTTACATGGCCTTTAGAAAGAAACAATTCTGCACAAGTTCCTTAAGGATGTACCTAAGTACAGTCAGTACCTTACTTTATTGTTGCTGTTTTTGTTGTTGTAGTATAAATTATCACGTGAAACGTATGTTTTTGTTGCACATCGCAAATTCAACATGATCTTCTCTACAAACGATACGTCGGCCCCCCCCTCCCCACAGGCCTAGCCAAAGGTGTCTGTGCCAGCTATCAATACAACACACCCTCCTAATCAAATGTTCACATTTACCTACCTAGCTAATAACTCAATATTCATCTTTCTATTTATCCACTTGGCTTTATAGCAGAGCTCTACTACCTATTAATCGTGGGTCTTTGGACCTCTCTTAGGGAGAAGTCCGAAGACAAGCATTTGCGGCATTTGCGTGCCAACTGTTGTTGATTGCACTTATCTGGTTCAGATAACAGATTTGGGACTGTTTAACTGACGAGTCGAGTCATAAGGCTAGCCCTATCCTCAAACCTTTACACTCGGAGCTGAAAAACGATTTGGTCGCAGTAGTAATACTTGCTCCGTCCGTAAACGTGCGGCCCGGACCCGCCATGCCTATCGGCCGCACAGGATTCGATCATACGATACCTCTTATCAACAGGTTGATTCAAGAGTCCAAGACAAAGTACCGCTCGAATGCGTTGTCACACGACCTACGTGCTCCTCGCAGTTGGGTGTTGGGTGGTTCTCGGATGCTCCGGACGATCCTGATCAACCCCAGTGCTTACCTTGGGAGGAAATACGGCGCTCAGTACATCGTAGACGCAAGCGCAGCCTACATGCTCTGCATTTTCGTATACCCTCCAGTATCTTCTTCAGAAGTTGTTCTCACCCTATCATTCCACCCTCTCTCGCCGATCCTGGTGCTCGGCCCCCCGGCCATATATAACACTGTCAGTGTGTCTTCCTCGGCGATCCATCTCTGTACTGCAAGGCTCTGTACTGCAAGGCAGAAGAGCAGAACCCCGACCTCCTGGTGCCGGCGGGGGTGGGTTCCATTGCCACCCTGCAAATAACGGTTTGTTTCTCGGAAAGCCGCGGTCCAAAACATCCCGGTCCTCAAGTCTGCGCTCCCTGACTCGAGGCTTCCGTGATCTGACCACATCCCAGACTGCCAAGTCTCAGTGTCTGCACTGATCTGCTGGCCGGGCTGAATGCATCTGCGCCTTGGGGCCGTCTTGGGAGGGCGAAGGAGAAATAGCGTGAAATGAGCCCACCTCGAATACTGGAGTAAATGGTTTGTATTCGCACATGCGACTTTTTGTAAGTAGAGTAGAATCATCGATCATATGTTGGTGCTATATTCCGTACTCCATAGCGCCGGGGAAGCGCGATAGGCTAAAGGTAAGCATGCTAAGCTACCTTACCTTACAGAACCCTCCGTCCACCTGGGGAACTGGACTTGCCTAGGTATTTGAACTTGCACAAGAACCATCAGGTACATCAAGAAGCGTCAACATATCTGACCCGGTATCGTTGATGGCGATTGTCGCATAGGACCCTTTTTAACTTGGTGACCGTTGGAACTAAAATGCCCATGACCCTAAGCAAGCTTTCTTGGCTCCTTGACTAATCCGATAACGTATTTCCTGTAATCTGGAGTCGTTAGATACCTGATAGAAAGGAGAGATGTCAAAATATACCTCGCCCTAAGCCCAAGCAGTTCCTTTCATCAATGATGGCTTCTGATGTTAGTAACGACGGGTAATAAATTAGGCATACAGCAATTACTTGTACGTATAATTATTAGCCATCTCACGGTCGGAAGAAAGATAGGCACGTGATATAAGAGCGCTCGCCCCGCGGACGTACCCCGTACGGATAGCACTCCGTCGCTCGTGCGAGCCACCCCCGGTCTTGGCCTTCAAGGATCCCAACTTCGGAGGAAAAGCTTGGGAAGCTTGGAAGGTGGAAAGCGATGGGATTATGTAAGTCGATCCCGCGGCTCCAATGAGAAAAGCAGAGTCGCAAAGGTATTTCCACCGCTGACGGGGGTTTGGTGTTGGAGGCGTAGGATACCAGGGATAGTGCTATACGCGGTCTGCGATTCGGGCTGCTTTATCATGTTCTGGAAACCTGCCCGATTGATACAAGCACCGCGCTGCCAAGGGCTCTAATAACTCTTGTTATCGCTAGTTGCGGTCCAGCCGGTCCAGCCCTCCTCTCGCGGTGCTTCTACCCGCGTCCTTGTCCTGGGTCTGCAGGAGTACTTAGACTCCATCTGGCAGGTGATGGGCTAGCCACTATCGAGGAGCTTTCCCCCAAACAACATTGGAGATAGTTGTCGACAGCCATGGATGATGGAGCGGCCACTCGATGTGCCAATGAAGGGCCTGCCATCCCGCTATCTGATATCGCGCGCAGGACGAGGGTCCGGGGCAGGTCGCAGCACATAAAGTTCCGCCGTGCCCCCTGAGCTCTTGTGTTTCCCCAGTGTCACGTTTGGAGTCGGCATCATCTCATAAACTCATGGCTTCTAATCCCGCAGCTCTGGCTCTCGACGGGGGCGACCCTCGCAAGAGTAAGTCCTGCCAAACCTCTCCTTTTGAGCCGCATGTCAGTTTAACGTCGACCCGCTGACCGTTTGTAGGTTCGGGGGATGCACAGACGATCGCACCGGCTGCTCCTCGCCTCTTGCACGACCCAAATGTGATGCTCGAGGAGTACCTGTACTACGCAAAGATCCAACGAGAGCAAGAGGCGCAGGGTCTCGGTCCCGAGGAGAGAGAGGCGCTCTACCGGAGCCTTGCTGCTGGAAATTCCCCTGAAGCATCTGACGAAAAGAAAGAAGTAAATGAGAAGGCCCCCGTACCAACTACGACCTACTCTGGCCCTGCTCCAGCGGAATGGGAAACTGCTTCTCGAGCAGCAAGGAATGCAAAATGGAGTGCAGTGTGAGTTATATACTGATCGTCTTACTTGCCGTATCATTAGACTAACGTTGTCCAAAAGGGTATATCTCATTACCACTGATATTCTTGGACCTTCCAACGCTCCCTGGGCCATCTCACAATTTGGCTATGTCGGAGGTGTCATAACTTACACCTTTATGGGTCTCATGGCTTTCTTTGCTGGGTGGCAGATCTGGAGAATGTTCCTGAAGCTCGACTCCGATAGATACCCAATGAGGACGTTTGGCGATTTAGGGTTCAGAATCTACGGCACTTGGACACGTCATGGCATGAATATTCTCCAGAGTATTCAGCTTCTCTTCAACGTCGGTGTTATCATTATCGGTAACGGCCAAGCCCTGTCCCAGATTTCCAAGTATAAGCTGTGTTACGCCGTCTGTATCCTTATCTTCCCACTTGCTGGAATGATAGCGGGTCAGATCCGTACTCTGCAGAAATTCGGTTACCTTGCGAACTTCGCAATCTGGCTGAACGTTCTCGTCATTATCTTTACAATGGCCGTTGCCTGTCACAGCCTTCCCAACTACTCTGCAGCATTCGGTGTATATGGCACTCCCAAAGGCCCAGTTGAACACACGGTGTGGATTCCTTCCGGCTCTACCTTTGACAGTCAGCTTCAAGCTGCAATGCAGATTGTCTATGCGTACGGTATGTTCTGTGTCTAACACGATTCTCTGAACATGACTGACTAGTTAGGTGGTGCGATGTTGTACTGTGAGTTCATGGCCGAGATGAAACGCCCGATGGATTTTATCAAGGCGCAATTTATTGCTGAGATGTTCATCTACCTCTGCTACTTGATCTTCGGACTGGTCCTTTACTCGCAACAGGGTCAATTCACCTTCAACCCAGCAAACCAAGGACTTTCCCCCTACAGCTGGCAAACTGCGACCAACGCCATCAATATTGTCTCAGGTCTCATTGCTGCTGTGCTTTATGGTAACATCGGTATCAAGGTCGTTTACCAGAACATCGTCCAGGACATCCTCGGCGGCCCAGAACTCCACTCCAAGAAGGGAAAAATCATCTGGGTTGCGATGGTACCACTTTACTGGTTCACCGCCTACATCCTAGCATCTGCCGTTCCCAACTTCAACGGTATCTCATCCATGGTCTCCGCCGTCTGCATCATGCAGTTCACGTACACCTTCCCCACGATTCTATACTTCGGGCTACAGCTCCAAACCCACGCCATCACCCCGGAGGAGACATTCGACCCGGCGACCGGCGTCGTGCATCGCATCGATTCATGGAAGGACTTTAGCCGCTGGAAGCGCGGCTTCAAGCGCATGTGGTGGATGAAGATCTTCTGCCTGGCTTTCTTCTTCGCATCCTGCGCCACCGCGGTCCTGGGTATGTATGCTAGTGTTAAGAGTATCAAGGCTGCTTTCGACAGTGGACATGCGACCGCTTTCAGCTGCCACTCGCCTCTCGATGGGTAGAGTAGTATGGGATTGTTTACTAAACACCGTCATCCCCTTCTGGCGTTTCAGAGGATATATATCGAATGTTCATGCAATAATTAAGGGAGAGTTAGATAAAGTGTACGTTGTCGTCAAGACGGAATCTAATGTATCTTTAAAAACATCATTATTATGTATCTCCCAGAATCTAGATTCTATAGCTTTATCATAGGCAATTCTCCTCTAAAGCCAGCCGTCTTCTCAATCGTGAACGTGAGAGTAGATTGGGTTATTATTTATTGCCTTATCAATGTTCAAGATTATGATAAGATAGAAGGCTGTTGCACTGTAGTAGCAGCAGCAGCAGCTCACATATAAGCTCGTCCAAAACGGCAAATACGTATGATATATCTCGCAGTATGGCAGTAGTCCACACTCCAAGGACCCCACAACCTACATACCTACCTACATAGGTACAACAACCACAGTATACCCCAAGATAATCACTCTGCTCTCGTTCAAGCTCCATCACGCCCCCAACCTAGGCTCGAACCTCATCATCTCGTTCAGCATCGACAAGCTGAACCCGCCGCCGTCGCACAGGCTAAGCAACCACTCGGCATCCAGCTGGCCCATCTCTCCATGGCGGCCTTCCCAGCGGCCCGCCGGCCCCGGACTGCTACTCCCACTCCCAAGATCTGGGAGAGAGCTAGATGGTGGTGGTACCATGACGCACTCTGGGTTTTCGACGATGGGGTTTGGAGAGATTTCGTCTGGACTGCTGATCCTACTTGGTGAGATGGTGCGCTTTGGAGAGGTGCTGGATGGCGAGACGCTGGTGGTTAGGTTTCCGGGCGGCGTGTCCTGGGATGTTTCGGGGGCTGTTTCCGTCATGGGACTTGGTGGCTGGGTGGGCGTGTCATCTAGAACGGCGTCTTGGGATGGGGGGGGAGGGGACCGAGCTAGGAATTTCATGGTGGAGCTGATGACGGTCTCGAAGGCGTCGCGGTAGCGTTTGACTCCCGGGGTGCGTTCGGCCATCACGATGAGGGCTGAGGAGCAGGCGCGCAGGTCGTTGGAGACGGACATGTTCCAGAGGTTGGGGGAGAGGAATAGGCAGTAACTGGGAGGGAGTGATGTCAGCTAGAAAGAACGTCGAGGAAGGGTGGGAGTGTCACACACCACATAGTTATACCGGCGATGAAGACGGAGTGCAGAGCAATGAAGGAATGCGCGTAGGAATCTCTCTGATGCAAGCGTTTGAAGATCTGGCATATGTGACCGGAAGACTTCAAACATAGAGCAATGCGCTGGTCTGTCGGTGGCAGGACCGTGAGGAACGGCTGCAGAAGGAGACGCACTGCCTTGTAATAATGCAGATCGAGATAATCAGTTTCATATGGTGTTGATGGAGGGAGAGCACTATGCCAATCTTCGAGCATCTTCAAAGTAGGGCATAACTTGCATACGAGACTCGTGATTGGCCGGTCGACACGGTATATTGTCTCTTGGATGTGAGATTCCAACCGCTTCAGCCGGATGCACTGAATTCCAAGGGTGATATTTGACGACGGGCGAGAGGCTTGGAAAGTTGGGGAGCGCGAAACTGCCAAAGTACGGGCAATTAGTCCATCGTCTCGGACAGTGTCGTCGATTTCGAGGGGGAGAGAGGCATCGATATCTCGGTCAGCGATGCTGTAGGGCCGCCCCAGAGAAACAGCAATTACCCGCTCGAGGAAGTAAACTGTCCAGAATAATCGCCTCCTCAACTGTCCCTCATATGGTGGGACGATTGCGTAATGTGCTTCTCGATGTAAGCCCAAGTCAACACAGGTCCTCATCGCAAGGCCGATCATGTACCAGATTCCAGAGTTGGATGGTGAGCGAAGATTGTACAGAACGAGTAGAGTCATTGCTTCAATGTTATGGACGGAATGAGACTCCCGAGCTGCGGATATATATTGCAGTGCAGTCATGAAGAAGTTCTCAGGAGGTGTGTAACTATACTGCTCCGTTAACTTCAATATTGTGGCCCCAATGGCGTATAACATGTAGATCTTGAACGTCCCAAACTGGTCTTGAGGGCTCGAATTACTCTGCACGAATCGGTTGGCATGCCGTTCTAAAATATCAGCCCTATCCAGGAACGGATACCGGAGATGCAACTTGGTAAAATACGCATCCAAAATCCTCCTTCCCATCTCGTCGTTTGGTGGCCCAGCGCTATTCCTCTTCAAATCCGCAATGCTCATTGCCTTGGTCTGGCTCTGGTTCAGGGCAGATGCCAATGCTTTGTTCCATACTGTAGCTTGTACCATATGCCCCAGATTCGTAGCCAGGGAGAACCCTGAGGCAGATCCAACATATGCAGCTTCTCCTCCAAGACTCAAAAATCCAACAGCATCCGCAATAGTGCTTCTTCTCCGGCCCCCTGATGACGTCGGGGATACCACATGGTGCGGCTCGTAATAGTCCTGGGAAGCTTCGTGCTGTTTGAGCGGAGGAGCATTTGCATAAGCTGCCAGCTGGGCTTCGAGGAAGGATATCCGCTCAAGAAGCGCTTGATTCGGGCCGCTGCCTATCATAAGCTTCACTCAGACAATGCAGGGGAAATGTCTACCTGTTGTACTCTTCAATTGCAGAAGGAGGCTGCACGCAGTCCTCGTTCGCACTGGCACAATTGCCGCAAACCGGAAATCCGTGACATCTCTGTTTCCGTCTTCTACAACGCTCGCAAGATCTCCTGGCCCGTTTTGACGTTCGCGTATTCTCATCCATGATCAATTGAGCGCCCAAGTGCTCGCCATGCACAGATATTTGCTTTTGTAGGGAACAACATGGCGGATGGGTTACCTGTTTGTAGTGAGAAGAGGGAGATATTCTGTAAAGGCAAGAGTGGGGAATCAACGAATGTCTTGGCAAGCAGGAAGAGAACAAAGATGGGATACATACCGTACCTTTGTCGCCAGCCCCTGAAGTCACATGATCGCTAAATAGACGTCGTCTGGAGAAAGGGGTAAAGATCGCTATTTCATGTATAGTAACCCCCACTTCTACAGTCTCCTCCACCCCGATTTTGGCTTCTATACATGTGCAAGTGTAATTCCCGAGAACGAGAATTCCTCTTCGTAGACCCTCTTCTTGTCCTTCCCGTCCATGGCGCACCTATAAACCGAACCCCCGAGATCTGTGAGGTAGATATGTCTATTCACCTGATCTAGTTTCAGACCAATTGCCTCATGCAGTTGCCGTGCTAAGATATCATACTGCGGATTCTTCTCTCCCTCCTTCAGTGACTTCAGTTCGCTTAGCTTCACCGAATTCAAACTGTTTCCCATCGGAGGATCTCCACGATCCGTCCAGAATAACTGCTGATTGTCCTCGTCGATCTCCATATCAATCGGCTCAGGAAGTCCAGAAAACAGCAGTTCAATGTCTGTACGGTCCTCAGCATTTTGACCTTCAGGCATCTCAATGTTGGCGCGAAAGATCCTCCCCTTTCCGCCTTTCGAAAGACCTTTTTGGGTCCAATAGAACTTTCCCTCTTTCTTGTTAATGCTGACACCCACACACCAGTTCATTTGATTAGCAGCATCCTTCTCGTCTCTCCAGTCGCCCCTTTTGATCAAAGTCTCATGCTCTGAACCATCAATTTTACATCTCATGACTCTCATCCCCTCTCGATCACAAAAGTACAACCTGTCGCCTTCCTGGTCAATAATCAGTTGCTTCGGGGTGTGCACGGAACCGGGTTGGATGATGGTCTTGATATCACTACCGTCGAGTCTGCAGGATTGTACCGTCCCATCGTTAGACTCAGGAATCCCCATGTTGGTCCAGTAGATGCGTCCCGTTTTGAGGGATATGTCGAGTCCGTCAGGAAGAGCTTGCCCGGATACAATCGTTCGAAGCTTGCGTCCATCAGGGCTGCCGATTACGATGCGGCCGCTGTGGAGGGGGTCTGAGAGACTGTTTAGGCCAAGATCAAGCATATATCTGCAAAGTAAGCTTGGATATTCCACCATGGGCTGTAGACTTACAACGAAGGAGCGTGCAGGTTCTCATGGCTATGTGTGTTCTCCCCCCGAGTCTTAGTAGTATAGCCAGCAGGATAGAACCCCCCTTTCCCACTCTTGCCGCCCAATTTCCCCTGTTTAATATAATTCTTCAAGAAATCCACCGTTTTCTCCCCGGATAACTCTCTATCCCGGATATAATGCTCCTCAATGAACTTGACGGTATCTAGTCCGACAGCATCCATCATGGCACAAGGCCCCATATTCCCACCACTAAACATTTCTATCCATACCTTGTCCAGTTCTTCTGGGGAACTAACGCCCTCCGCCAAAACCGTCAAACATTCTCTCTTAATTGCCGCCCAGATGCGGTTAAGAACAAACCCAGTGCTCTCCCTCTTGGCCACAATAGGATGCAATTGCAACTCCTTCAACCTCTCCATATAAAAGTAGAAGATATCTTCGTTTGTCTCCCCATCCGTCATAAGCTCCACGATGCGGTTCTCGGGTGGCATCATATAATGTGTGTTCATTATTCTCTTCCTAGTCTCCGTCCCTACCTTCTCCAGCATCTCACTGGATTTATAACTCGAGGAGTTACTAGCAAGAATGGCATCTTTCGGAGCTGCTTTCTCCAATTCAGCAAAGGTATCGACCTTCAAGGATAATTCCTCCGGCACGGCTTCGATGACTGTCCATGTATCTTTGACTGCTTCAGTAAGATCTTCAAAGGCTTGCACATTTCCTGACATAGCCCCGGTAACATTGATGTAGGTAGAGATGTTGTTCTGGATGTAGTGGAGCGCGGCAGTGCGTTGTTTGTCGTTGGGGTCATGGATTCGTACGTCCCACCCGCCGGCTGCCCAGGTGCATGCTATTCTGCGGCCGAGAACGCCAGCACCAAGGACAGCGACGGGTCGGCTTTTGATGGAGGACACCGAGGGTGCCATGGTAGGCTGAAGGTTGAGAAATAAGTGTGAGAGGGTTCTCCGAGTTGAATGCGTAGGGGGATAAATGCACTAACACAGGTAGGTCTGGAAACGCAGTGTACATTAATCAAGGGCAGGACCCGTGCACTTCGAAGAAAAGCAAAAACATTTAGCTTTACTAACCTGCCTAGGTCTCTAATCCAGGTACGACTTTGGTCCAGGGAAGGTGCTCTGATGATGTAATAATGATTCTGCCTTGATGTCGCTGCCGGAACCTCACACAACTGGAATAGCATGATGAAATACCTAGTAGGTCGAAGACTTGAACGAGAATGATGACTATGAAGTTTGAGTGTGCACAATATTGTGGGGAAGCCTCAGCTGGAGACCGCTTCTCGTCAGTAGTTAGAATTAGGAATGGCCATAACGCGAAGGGCTGGAGATTGGAAGCAGCCCACGAAAACTTCAAAATAGGTTTCGAAACAGAGAAAATCAATATTCTTTTAAGTGGTTCAAAAAATAATAATGGGCAAGGTCATTCTCTCCCGAGGGTGTGGACGTGAACGGAAGAGTTGGAAAATGCTGAGAAGTGCTAGCCAGTGATGGAACCGCCGCAATCACACCAGTATCCGTATATGAGGATTCAAGTAGTGGTAGAAGATGACACGGGTGCATCCTTCATCGTAGCATATCGTTGTCTTCAGACTTCATCGAAACATCAGATGCCTCGATAGTAAAGGGATTCGCTGAGCTGAACTTGGGCTCCCACACTCAGATCCATATATCATTAGATAATTCTGCCGCCTCTAATGCCGCTGATGGCAAATAAGAGTACATTACTGAGTCCTCGAGCTGGTGGCGATAACGGTTCTTGAGAAGAAAAGCTTCAAAAGTTGAGTTTTGATGTTTGAAGTTCCTTGCCCGCATTAGTGCTGGTAGTGCCCGTCTGATAAGGTAGATTACTAAGTTCTTAGGTAATCTACCCCCGCTATATTCTGCAGAACTCCAATGACGAACTTCTCGGCATGAGGATCTGGACATCCGCCTGTTATTCCACAATCTCCTTTGATATTTGGTTAAGATAGGAGTTGGTGATATTGCTCTCTTATTGTATATATTGGTATTTGAAGATATTGGTATTACAAATTGCCTTATAGGGCAGTTAGCACGGAATTGTGCCCTAGTTAGGATTTTGCAGGGATTCGCGGTATACGCGCCTAATAACAACGCGGTTAGCGTGATGTCGGCTCGTGCCTTGTGATGAAGTGTGGGCTTCGGCCGTCTGAAGTGAACATCATCTCAATCTGAACTGCAGCGACACCATTCTGGCCAGAATACTTTGATCAAACAAGCAGCAGGATATAAACACCTTCTTCTTACGCAATAGTTCAGATTGCTTTTACTTCTACATTTCACCTCACGATGACGCAATCTACAAGAGTTGTTCCCTGAACCCACTATGGATCCCCGGCTTTGAACCAGCGCTGTCTCGAATTCGAATTCACTGCGACTAACATCTGTCAAAGAGTACCCCGTATGTTCAGCAAGTAACTGAGCGAGGCAATTCTCAGCAAGATGGATGTGGAGCAAGTAAATACAACAGAGGGAGGTGCAGTGACTGAGCAAGAGGCTACTTCACGATCCCCCTCCAAGGCGCGCAGTCTATCAGATTCTGGTCCTCCGACACTTTCTCCATCTCCAAAATTTCGCGAGCCTGAAAACCAAAAGTCGCAGGACGATAGTGCAATCGATACTCCCACCACTCCGCGGCGACCTGCTTTCCCAGCACGCGGTCTTTCGTTGAAGATGCCACCGCGCGACCTTATGCCCCCTAACACATCTGCCTATATCACTCGCACCCCGCTTTCACCGAAGTTGGATCACTCGCAAACATATGGGTCTCCATCTAGTGTCCTTCCAAGAAGATCTCGAGGTTTAGATTTTTCTCGAGCCGCCACGAACCTTCATCACTCGACACTCGCCGAACAGTCGTCATCCGACTCCTCGCCAACCATAACCGGACAAGCAATGAATATACCAAGCAGAAAAGGCGGCCCTCACTTTTCGGGAGGCTCGGAGTCAACGAATCATAACTCAAGTTCTTTGTGGTCGACCATGGCCCACGCAGACCGGATGAACGTATCAAGTTCTCTGGGAAGCGTGAACATGATGGGATCGGATTCCTCTGGGAGCAGCTCTGATGACGATGATCTTATGGATGCCGATGATATTGACGATTCGATCTTGACAACACCACAACTGAATAAAATGGCTGCACCTTTCGGCGCGATACCACAAGGGAGCCCGGGCAACGGATGGACTGGACAGTCACCAGCTGTTAGAAGCTTGATGAACTTCCAGCGCTCGAGGCTACGGAATGGTAAGAACAAGAAAAGATCCAAAAACGGCAGCGGGAATTCTATGGTCAGCCCCCATTTGAGGTCGCCTACTACGATGCGAAGTGTTGAGAGCATGGGCGTTGAAAGCTACTTGAGCCGAGAGACGGACAGTATGCACTCGAGGAGAGACAGTATAAGCTGGGCAGCCAACCAACTGCACATATCTGGAAGTGAAAGCGATGATGGAATACTCAAGTCAACATTGGAGAGCGTTGATGGTATGCCAATGACACCTGGTCGAGATGGCCAGCGCGCCGTCATTCGCAGAGCAGTGACGAGGAGGGGCAATATGCTGGTCAGTATGGATGCTCATCTCCACTCATACAATGCTAACACTGAACAGCCGAAAACGAAAGGGTTTGCCCGTATTCGAGCGGCTCTGGCCGAAGAGGGCGCTCCTATTGAGACGGAATTCCGCCGCGAAGCAGAAGTAGTTCGTCTGACCCGCGAAAGTGATATGGACCTCGAACCTACAAGACACCGTTCAATATCGGCCACGACGACCACACACTCCTCTCCGAGTCTCGGACCAGTCACCCAAGACTCCTTGGAGGGCATACCAGAAGACGATATCATGGCAGACGTGTCGTCAGGCCTCTCAAGTAGCTTTAAGCAGCATGCCATGCGCAACTCCAAAGGCAAAGAATTTTGGGACACCTTTAGCGACGACAACAATCGCACACCACCACCACCGGGATTTCTCCCACGTGGTTCATCATCCGGTATCAGCGAAGACATCTCACTGCATTCGCCATCTGTATCCACACCACCCTCCTCCCTCATACCACCAATTACTGGCAGCATGTCCGATCACCAACCCTCGTCACCTACCAGATCTATTACATCTCAACCATGCGCCGGACCAACAGCGGCCGAGATCACGCGGAAGCTCAACAACAAACGACGAAGGGATGATGACTTTGACCCAACGAGCTTCAAGCGTCGAGCCGTGAGCCCGGGTATGAGTGTGCATAATAGCCCCGTGATGCAGAGCCCGTTACAGCGGGATTCATGGGGTACTCGACCCCCGAGTAACGGAGAGAGTAACAAGATGACACCGAATGGTGGGACTCTGAAACGGATTGGATTTCAGGGTATGGTGGATACTAATGATGGATTAATGAAGATGAGCATTGAGTGAGCGGCTTGTCTTTGACTACAAATTCGGTGGAGGATGAATGGGTGAATGGGTTTGTCGCTCTAGGTAGTGGGCCCAATTCAGATACAAACATCTGAACATTCTAAGTTTTAGCTTAGCGTCTACTCTATGGCAATCATTGCCTCTTTTAATTAATAATTTCGAAGACAAGAGGAGCAGCGGTCGCGAGCCGATCATGAGCAGATCAGTTTCCTACTGTGGTGTTTGATAATGCATATCATGAACCCGGGGAGGAGGGGCCCGGGGGAGGGGGAGGGGGGCGGAACGGCACGTCCCGTCCATGCATTCGGCTACCTCACAGACCCGCACGGTCACATGATGATTCGCACCGACGGGGGCTTTCCAAGAAATACCCTCCCTACCTAGGGGTACCTTATATTTAGTATAATATACTATAAAATACTCTTGCTTGCTTAAGTATTATTTGATTTGCGAATCAAAATACTATTAATCCACTCCTCTGACTACTCGTTATAAAACAACTTCAATCAATCTTTTGTCTAGATCCGCAGAGCCTCAGAGGCCAGAGGGTGAATCAGGTATTGAACGACTGGCTGCTGCCACGCTGGAACTTATAGAAAGCAAGCAAGAGAGATGAATTTAGATACAAGTAGGTAGGTAAGGTAGGTAGGTAGGTGCTCTTGGACGATTTTTGGATAAAAGATGATGCAGATGAGATGAGATGAGTTTATTATTCGTGGATACAGAGCTGAATGAATGAATGGATGTGTATAAAATGCGAAACTGAACAGGACAGGAACCCCTCCCACAATTTCTACAATGAAGAACAACCAACCAACCAAATCTAGGTAGCTTAGAACAAGAGACCGCGATACCAGAGATGCCAGACAGACACGATAATATCCTCGAAGCTCATAAGATAATCTGGTATCAGAGAGGTGTTGAGGTCGAATAGTGGTCTGAAGCCAAAAAAAAGGTGCGAAAAGATAAAGGAATAAAGAAAGAGATGATACGCCGATTTAGTTTGAGAATATCTCATTCATCAAACACCTACTTACTGCGGTACTTGGCAGGAGACAAAAATCTACAAAAGTCTACCAGAGTCACTAATATTCATAGCTAGGTATGCTAAGAGGAACGAAATTCGTGGCCTGGCCTGGCCTGGCTCTCGAACATGCGGGACAAGTTGAGCGTTGCTTTGACAAAGTACTGTTTCGAATCTTCGATATCCCTACCTAGTCTTGGCCTGTAAACGTCTGACTTAGACCCTCCATGCCAGGCTGGCGAACACTTGCAAGCAATCTAGAATAAATAAATCCAGACGCAGCAAGTCACATATGTATATATATATATATATATATAGTCGCAGAAAACATTCCTGCTACCCTGGATGTGGAACAAGCAGTGCGCTGATCCAAACAGGAAAGTTATAGTCTGAATGAAACGAGTCGTGGGAGCTGGAACAAGGCAAGGGAAGGAAGGATAGCTTTTCGATGGCCGCTAGAGAGAGCTGGTTGAGTGGGATCACGACTGGGTCGGGGAGAGATGAAGAGATGAAGATCGATAAATGGGCTAGAAGGTATCTCGCGAGCGAGCTTCGAAATGCTATTGTAGATATGGTTGAAGTCGGGACGATTGGAGACCTAGGTAGGTATGTGTCAATAGATTGATGATGACATTAGAGAGAGTAAGTCCACTGAGCGAGTTAGAAGAGTAACTCCTCAAATATCCCTATTTTCACTTATTCGCCTTCGGACTCTGGCAGACCGGCACAGGCAGCTTTGGAGGGGATCGGATATATTGAGACGGATGTGGTGGATAGGTCGAGATAACTTCCTTTCCTAAGGAACACTTGATACCATCCCGACTACCCATGAACGACTTCACCACAGTGCGAGCCCATGCCGAATCGATGCGTATAAGGACAGTATAAGGACAGGCTCCCTCGACGGTCAGCCCATAGGCAAATAGGATCTGAGGAGGGTTCTAGGAGTCGTCGGTCATGGTCAGTCAGCTGTCTTCTCGATTATACGAATACCTTCTAAATTCTTCCATGAAGAGACTCTTGATCCTTCCTTCATTCCTAGACCTACCTTTTCCTCTCCTCCTTTCGCACATCAAACCCTTCTCTCCGGGGGCATCAGCAGCATTTCGAGAAGCATAACGGTGTAATGGCATGGCTCTAGGGTGTTTCTTTTTTTATTCTAGCTACTTCTGCGCCTCTTCTCCAATGATGAAGAAAAAATACTTTTCTACTTCTAAATTGGCGTCGGATCTGTGCCGCTGTATGATGTGATGTATTCTAAGATCAAGGCACAGAACGAGCCCAACTTGCCGATATACGAAACCGACGGACGGTATATTCCCGGACGCTGAACGCCCCCCCCAACTACTTCCAAGGCTCAGTCAGACTGGCTTCCTTCGGGGATTGCCCGCGAGTCGCGTTTGTCAGAGGTGGGAGAGCGAGCCCCAGCTCGGGGTTGCTCGCGCGGAGATATCGCTTGGGATGGGATGGGTCCCCCCTTTTGTTTTTGTGGTCGGGGAATCCCCAGTTTCTCCCATCGCACTACAGTCTACATGAGCGGGGGGTCGGGAAGTGTCGGGGAAAACCCTGTTTTTCCTTGCACGACCTGTTGTCCTCGTGATCTGGAATTTATGACAATAATAATGACACTACTTGGCGTTGAGGAGCTGAAGAACTGGGCTTGTGCTTAGCTGGGTATGCTTATTTACTCGCTAGGCCCCCCTTGGCTCCACCCCCAGCTCCCCGCTTCCTCCCCGTACGACTAAGGAATAGTACACATTGACCGCCTTGATCGAGACTCGAAGAACGAGAAATTTGGGGATTGAAAGTGGGGGATTAGGGGTTAGACTTTGCTTCGAACTAAAGCTACGTCCGCATGGTGACAGAGACGGTGCGCCAAGACTCAAAGATGAAGTACAGACATGTGCATTTTGAGAAAGGTTTAGCGATTACATAGAGTGAGTACTGAGCGCCACTCGTCTAAAACTGAGAAGCAGACTGTACCTGATCTCTAAAGCCTAGTCTAGTTCGCATTCTGGACCTTTCCATCCTGGATAATTTCCATCTTCAGCACCGGGTCCATTCTCTTCTCCAATGGCCAGTCTCCCCAGAAGTCCTGGACGTGCTTCATCAAACGATGGTACTGCAGTCCCGCACCCGGTTGGATATGGCCAATGATGCCCGCTCGGTCACTCTCTACATGCGTTGGCACAATCAAGCTTCGGCCCACAATACACTCCAGTCCGTTGAAGGAGAAAGCCATCGCCTCTCGGGCGCCGCAAGGGACACCAATGGCATCGAGCATCTGGATCTTCGTGTTAGGGAATTGCTCGCGCAGGTAGCCGATGATGTTAGGGTTGTATGAGCCACCACCACCAAGGTAGATTTCGTCGAAACCCTCAGGTGGGCCCCAACGCTTGTAGCCATCGGCCAAGGACTTCGCTGTGATTCGGGTAATAGTCGCGACGCAGTCTTCTGGTGATGCACCCTTGGCTATCATGCGCTTGCAAAGATCTTCAGCGAGTTCGTCTCCGAAGGTTTCGCGGCCGGTGGTCTTCGGGATATCGTGCAGGAAGTAGGGCTGTTGGAGGACCTCGTCTACGATCTCCTGGTCTACCTTCCCTGCCTTGCCCATGGCTCCATCCTTATCGTATTGGCGCGCGCCGTTGGTGAAGTAGCGGACTGCCCCATCAATAAATACGTTTCCTGGTCCGGTGTCAAAGTCGTAGCCCAATCTTGGGTCGCCCTTTGGGAGCATGGTTATGTTCGCAATTCCTCCGATGTTCTGGACTGCCACGTTTTTGGTAGGGTGGGCTGCGCAGAGTCCGTCCCAGGCAACGAAGAGGGGGCAGCCTTGTCTACCAAGTGCCATGTCGCTCACTCGGAAGTTCGACAGAGCCGTGATACCCGTCTTCGCCGCGATAATCGAGATCTCGGACATGTCAAGGTGTGCACGGATCTGATCACCCTCGAAGAGTTCTGGGAGCGGCAGATGCCAGATTGTTTGTCCCTGCCCAGCAATTATGTCCACTTCCTCCTGAAGGTTGAAGTTGTGTTCCTTTGCGAATTGTTGGATGGCATCGGCGGCGAATTCACCAAGCTGGCAGATGAAAGTTAGCAGCAAGTGGTAATTGAGGAGGAATTTGGACTTGCCTGGATGTTGACCATGGAAATCTCCTCAGGTGATGTCTTGTTGGTTCTGATGAGGTGCATTACACGCTCTGATCAAATATCAGTCAGTACACGTGCCCATCGAATTCACGGCTTGAAGACTTACTCTTCAATTCCCCGTCAAACTCGATCTCGCCCTCGTGCAACAGCTGGACCTTCAATGGAGCATCAGGACGTTCTTGGGTGTAGTGGAGATGGACGATGTCAATACCGTCCATTGAAGTCCCCTGGTTGGTACCAATGACCTTCAAGCTCAGAGGCTTGCCGTTCCATGCCGGTGCCATTTTCCTGTGCCCAAGATGAGGTTTGTAGCAATGTCTAGAGTCGATAGTAGTGAGAAGTTGGGTTGTGTGGAAGAAGATGGGTTTACAGATTTCACAGAAAGCTTTCAGCAGGTAATATACGGAAAATGGAGGGGCAGACAGCGACTTGGACGAGGGGACACTGCAATCCCTTTGGCCCCACGTTCAAACATCTCGAGACGCCGCCACCGTCGTATTCCCCACCGTGAGTCTCCTCGTGCTGTATGGCCATGCTGTGTAACTACGAAGAAACTAGCAGCGCTATTAGCATTTAGCAGCCTTGGGCGGGGGATTGGAGAGTCCGGGAGGGTGAAGATGCGTTGTAATGATGTTCGATCGTTGCCGGAGATAGACGTCGTCCGCGCTTTTAGCCTTTTATGCCTTTAGCCGTTCAGCAGTGCTGGCGTCGGTCTACCCCGCGGCGAGGGCAGCTTCTTGTCCAATAAGAAGTTCTATTGCGAGGCTGGTTGTGGGTAGTTCTCAAGTTTGGCGCAGAGGGGGATTCTCCGATGACGCCTGGCGCACTCGCAAGGCGCTATCAGGCGACCCGGCTGACCAAGTTGGTAGCAAAGCCAACGGTTATTTCCGGGATTATTCCCCCCCTGTAAGCGACCCTGGTTAGCCGAAGTATTCCCATCCCCAGGAACTCCACGTCCGCTAAATCAGCGCGTCGTGAGGAGTCTGGGCTGAGACCCCAGACTCTGGGGCCTCCGCAAGTGTCGGAAGTGAAGACTGACAAGTGATGGTGTCCTCGGGGCTGATCATCGTACCATGGAGTTTGATTGGGGAGAGCGGCAGCACGATGGCCGGCATCAGGACCTGCGAGTTGCAAGTCTTAGGGGTATAAGTTAGCTACACTCCCCTTCGTCGGGAGCGTTCTCAGAAGTCCATTTCAACCCTCCTTTTTCTTCCAATCTCTTGAATCACATTGCTCCCAAGATGGCTTACACCATGGAGCTGACTCCATATACCATGACCATGGGTGGTCTCAAAGGTCTCCCTCTCCAGCTTGCTGTTGCATCCATCGCGACATGCGCGTTCTGGCTGTTTGGTTATGACATGAGTGTGTAAGTCAATCTAGGGTGCTTGGTCCCAAGAAGTCTTCCGCTGATAGAGGCTCAGAATGGGTGGGGTCATCACCGAGGAACCGTTCCTCAAGGTCTTTCCAGAGACAAGAAATGCAAACACCCAGGGCATCGTCATCGCTGTCCTCGAACTCGGCGCTTTCTTTGGTTCCATCCTCTGTATGATGTATGGTGACCAATTTGGACGCCGTGCCATTGTTGTAAGGATCCCCCGGGAGTGTACATCCGCCTCTAGACCTGATCATAGCCAGATTTCTCCCTGATCTTCCACGTCTTTCTTTCCGTTCAGATCAGGCAATTGCTGACTCGTAGGTTGTTTAGTGGATGGGTATGGGCTGCATGCTCGTCGGCGGAATCTTGCAAACAACCGCATTCCATGTCGTACAACTCGCTATAGGACGTGTGATCTCGGGTCTCGGTCTGGGTCTTCAAGTTGCAACGGTGCCAACTTGGCAATCCGAATGTGCCAAACCGAAAGCTCAAGGTAAATGGGTCATGATTGAAGGAGGATTGCAAACAACCGGTGTTGCATGCGGCCAATGGATCGGATATGCATTCTTCTTCACCAAGGGCGAAATGCAATGGAGAATGCCAGTCGGTATACAGCTCATCCCGGCTGCAATTGTCTTCTGCTTCATCATGTTCCTTCCAGAATCCCCCCGTTGGTTGATCATGCACGGCAAGATCGAACAAGGCACATACAATCTCTGCAAGCTTCGCGGTCTTGAAGAGAATGACCCGGTCCTGCAAGCTGAGCTCGAATCAATCATCAACTCCAACGAGTCCCAGGACTCAGAAGAACCCTTCCGTTACAGAGAATTGTTCCAGAATGGAAAGACACAGACGTTTCGACGTATGTGTCTCGGCTTCTTCATCCAAGCCGCACAGCAACTTTCTGGCATCAACCTGGTTTCCACTTACGCCAACCAGATCCTTGGTGATTCTTTTCAACTCTCACCTGCCATGTCGCATTTGATCGCAGCCTGCGGTGGTATTGAATACGCAATCTGTTCCGTCCTATCCGTCTTCCTCATCGAAGGCTTGGGTCGACGAAAAGCCCTCCTCTTCACAACCACTGGTATGACGGCTTCCTTCATCGTGATTCCCATTCTTCTATCCACCGGTCAGCGCGACATGCGACTCGCCGCCGCCGGTCTTCTCTTCCTCTTCAACACCTTTTTCGGTCTTGCTTGGGTTGGTGGACCCTTCCTCTACTCCGCTGAGATCGCACCCCTTCGCTCCCGAGCGCAGATCAACGGTATTTCTGCTGCCGCCAACTGGATATTCTGCTTCATCGTCGTGATGACCATCCCCACATCCTTCAAGAACATTGGCTGGAAAACATACATCATCTATGCCGTTTTGAACGCAAGCTTTATTCCAATCATCTATTTCTTCCTTGTCGAGACGAAAGGAAGATCACTGGAGGAGCTTGATGTCATTTTCGCCGCACCGGGTGACCCAGTGAAGAACGAGAAGAGGATGCCACACAACCTTTCGATTGCTGAGGCAAGAACAATCCTGGGCCTCGAGGACTACGAGATGAAGAGTGATGTAAAGGAGGCGCCAAGTGAGGTCAGAGTTGAGGATCAAAAGACGGTTGATTTCTCCTGAGATGTATTACATATTGAGCACCTTCACATATCATCTACAGTCTTGCTGGGAATCTAGAAACTGCAGCAACGTGGTCGATGTTGAAAAGACCTTTGAAACCGGGGCAGCCAGACTAGGCTACGGAGACGTTTCAGTAAAATCAGAGGTCGGCCATCAGGGTGCAACAGCAGAGACCATAGAGCCATACGTCTTGGTCTTTGCCGATCCGAGTATGAGGAATGCCCAAATAGGAGCTTCGCCTTCTCCAGGGTATCCGGGGACGCTGGTATCAGGGTCGATACTATAGTCTGGATAGATTCAAATCAGTTGCCCTTCCAAGCTCCACGACTTTCTCCCATGAATATAATGTCTACATACGCACGTTAGAAAACCCTCCACAAAAAACAGTAGTATTCTCTCAATTCTCGTACCTCTACATTTCGATTTCAGAACTTTCTAATCCAGCCTCCACAAGACACTCTTCTAGATCACAGGAGCGAGCCATATCAAGTTCATCTTTGGTTTTTTTATGGGAGCTACCTCCACAATCGTGCATCTTCCGATTCCCAATAATAACAGCTCCGAATGAGCACGGATTTTTCGAAAGCGATTGATTGATTGATTGTCTCCTGCAAGGTGTCTAGAAGCGTGTATCCAAAACCCACCGCTGATCTAGATTTCCCTTAAACGAGACACCTCACCTCACCCATCGAATATCGAGGGGGGGTCATATGTGACTGACGCCTTGGTAGAAGTCTAGCACCCGCATATATGATATGTATGGACCAGCTGGCGTTGCGCAATGCCGATGCTTAGTATCTGGTCTGGCCAGACGCTGGCGAAGATTTTGGAATATGGTTATAGTATAGCATTTAGTAGCTCCAGAGTCTTTGTAGAATCAATCTCGAGATCGATGGGTTTGGCATGCCCAGGTGCTGCTGTCATCGCCTTGGAAACAGAGTTATGCGATATGTGCACGGGAGTTGGAGATAGCCCATGGTAATATGGGCCGCAAGAAAGGATTTGTAGTCTCACAAGCTTGGAAGATGATGTATTATATCTTTTCGTCTTCGATTCCTGAATGGAAGTCGTAGATTCGATATATTGTTGTATATTTGGAGGGGTGGGGCTCTTATGATAGATAGCCCGATTCGCTATACACGCCCCGTAATCTCAGAATTCAAAATGATCCAGGTATATCAGGACTCCTAACGCCTCGCATATGATGACCATGTTGGGACCTTAGCTTGGGGTTCCATGAAAGCGCTCCAGCTTCCGCGATGGTAGCGTATCGATGTTGGTGCTTGATATCTCAAGCCACTCGATTTGAACCATCGTATCCAGAGCCTCCTTGAAATAGCCATGAAGCCTTCCCCTCGCATTCTCACCTCCCTTCCCCACTACTCAACACAAACCCCTCAAATCGTCCCTCCAACAACCGGCCCACTTCCTCTGCCTGCCTCCTCACGCTCCAGATTGACGCATGCGTACTCCTCTCTGCCCCAACACTCCCCGCCTCACTCCCCGCTCCACTGAACGTGCCCTCTCCATGCGCATGTAGCGATACCTGACTCCCATGCGTGTTCCCCTCATGCGCCGCCGGCGACGAAGGCGGCGATCCACTACCCGACAAGATATGCCGCGGTACATTCAGATGCTGGCTGGGGAACTGCGACGGAGATATATTCGAGGGGCCGACTGCCACGAACAACAAGCCGCTGGATAAAGCCCGGATGCACATTATGCCAAACTCGAGCTGGATTGTTATACAGCTGAGATCGTGCTCTGATTCGCGGCTTTCAGGGTCTAATGAGGATGCAGGGAGGGCGGAGGCGACGAGGGCAGATGTGTTGCTGTGGAAGGGGTGGTAGAGATTCCATAGGGAGCAGGCAAGCGTGGCTTGTGTTCGTAGGGTGGAGGCGGGCGAGGGGGAGGCGCTGCAGAGGAGCTTCCCGGTGGGGGAGAGGAGGAGGAGGGTTTGCAATTGGGGAGTGGTATTTTGAGAGAGGAACACGGAGAGGCGTTTCGTGAGGAGCATAGTTTGCGACATGGTCGAGGTGGGGTGCGAAGTCGTGAGTGGAGAGGAGGGTTGGACCGAGTAGATGCGAAATTGATAGATGACGGTTAGACGAAAGACGGGTATGGCGATATAGAGATAGAGAGGATTGGCTATGGCATCTATGCTCTCGGGCCAACACAATTGAATGCTTTACAGGAAGAAAGCAGTGGTGGGGAGAATCGCGCTGTTATTGAGAAGGGTTGATGGCGGGAGGGCGTTCTGAAGCTGCAGATCCTAAGCTGAATGGCGCTCAAAATCAAATTCCTGACGCGAAAGCGAAAGCCCGGTTCCCTGGCGAGTTGCAGCAAGTGAATGCTACGACGCCGTAGCGCGCTCACAAAGAAGATAATAAACTCGATCTCGGTTCTTCCCTAAAACCTATGCTACATCCAAGCTTGAGTTGACAAAACGTGGGGAAGAATTGCTGTAAGAGGCACTGATCCTTCTTGGATGTGATTGGTACATTTCCATTTCCCCCTTGGAATCTGGACCTCACCCTGCAAAACAAGCCTGGGCCAAGAGCTAGATGCCTGACTTCCCAATTCTTTTGCTACCTATACTCTACATCTCGAGTCACGCTGTTATTGAGGTGGTCCTTGAGCTGTCACTTTGCTGGCTCAATCACATTGCCGTCGCCTTCGCCGCGCTTCTTGAAGCTTTTATAGAGGACCGAACAAGATTCTACCGTACTCTACAGAGACAAGAGGAGCGTCAGAATCGCAGGAATAGAGGCAACAGGGACCGTTGAACGTCCTTGCCCCAGTTCTTCCAGATCTCTTTCCGTTGTTCTGTTGCCCTGTTGCTCTGCCTGCCCTCTTCTGACCTCTTCTGCTAGAAGAAGCCCTCTTCTCTGACTTCTAAACTCCGAACTCGAGATCTGTGATCTCCGATATACGTCTATGACAACACCCCGAGGAAAATCCGTGGTCAATCGCTGCTCGACTGCATTCATCCCAGTGGAGAACGGGAAGCTCGCATTAATAATCAGCGATTGGCGGGGTAGACAGACGTCAAGATAACAACACTCTCCTCTCTTTCTCATGTTTCTGTAAACCCTCTCTCTCTCTCTCGTACAATTCCCTGCTCTATGCGCTCATTCCGCACTTTCCAGAGAATCCTCAGACCGAGCTTGCACCACATTGTTGATCCAGGTACGAGAATCCGTGGTCCAATCTCATTATCTATATACGTATGGGTCGCTGACGCTAGAGTACCTTTGTAGGTAGCAGACCATACGCAACCATGGCGACCGATTTGAAGACCTACAAGTTTAACCACTCAATGTGCGACATCAGATCAATCATTGCTTTATATGGAGACATGCTAACCTTACCAGGATTCGGGTGAAGGACCCCAAGAGGTCTGGTATGTTCTCCATTCCCCATTCTCCACTCGCTACTTTGGGAGTAAGGTCTAACGTGCTCCCTTGTAGTCGAATTCTATGAGCACCTCGGCATGAAAATGATTAGGAAGATTGAACAGCCCGAAGCCAAGTTCGATCTTTACTTCATGGGCTACGACTCTCCCAAAGCTGTCTCCCACGCCAACCACTGGAGTGATCGCGAGGGCCTCATCGAATTGACGCATAACTATGGAACGGAGAATGATCCCGATTACAAAGTCAATACTGGCAATGCTGAACCATACAAGGGTTTTGGACATACCTGCATTAGCGTGGACAACATCCAAGCGGCCTGCCAGAGAATCGAGGACGCGGGTTACAAATTCCAGAAGAAGTTGACCGATGGGCGCATGAGAAGCATCGCCTTCGTACTTGACCCTGATGGATACTGGGTCGAGATTATTGGCCAGAATCCCGTTGAGAAGACTGAGAGCATCAAGACAACAGACGTGCAGACGTACCGAATGGTAAGTGAGGCCCTGTCCAGGCGGGATATAGTTCTGACGAGGCTAGAACCACACCATGATTCGAGTCAAGGATCCCGAGAAGTCATTGAAATTTTACCAAGAAGTTATTGGCATGTCATTGATCAGAACGAGCGAGAACAAGGACGCAAACTTCAATCTCTATTTCCTCGGTTATCCAGGAGACAAGGGAGCTGCTCCCACCGCATCTGCAAATGGCGTAAACCCTACAGCGGATCGCGAAGGTCTTTTGGAATTGACATGGAACTATGGCACTGAGAAGGACGCAAACTTCAAATACCACAACGGCAACGACCAGCCCCAAGGATTTGGACACATCTGTAAGCTTTATTAATCGACAGCAAGGTTTTCGTTCCAACTGACACGTGACAGGTATCTCCGTTGACGACCTCGATGCAGCATGCAAGCGCTTCGAAGATCTGGGAGTCAACTGGAAGAAGAGACTTACAGATGGCCGAATGAAGAACGTTGCATTTGTGTTGGATCCAGACAATTACTGGATCGAGGTCATCCAAAATGAGAAATTGAAGGGAAGAGCAAACTGGTAGGGAGCATGCGCAAACAATCATGAGTTACACACCCAAACACGATGTGGACATAAAAATTGATGTAATCTTAATATCTTGCTTTCCTTTGTGCCTTTGGAGCGTGACCTGATCCTTCTCAATTTTGCATAAATAACAGCGAGCAGTGCTGTGCTGGATGCGCTCTGTACTGTAACAGTGAGCGGATAGTAGGATAGCAGACCTACCTACCTAACCTACCAGACCTCAGTAGAGAATAACAGTGTTGATATCCTAATCAGAGCAACAATAGCAACTATAACTCTCATTAACGGAAATCCCTTACTTAGTTCTGGTGCTTTCTTTCTTGCTTTCTTTTGTTACTCCCTCTTCTTCCTTCTACTCATCTTAGATGCTGTTGTTGTCATCTGTCTCGCTTAAAAAGGGAGGGTTTCCGCAATGACATCCCTAGGTTGTCTGCAGTCAATGAACTACAACAATGACACCCTGCTGTAGCCAATACGTATGTATGATTTAACTATGTCTTCTACTCTATCTTAGGACTGGTAAAACTGAAGTCTCTAAACAATGATGCTCTTCCTTATACTGGACAAGCAACGTGAACCATCTCGGTTTCTTTCCGGGCTACCTCGCTTAAAAAGGGGCAAACATGGGGGCCATTCTCAACTACATTACCCAACCCTCATGAACAGTCAGTCATTCTGTAGTCCGGGATAAAACTGACTCTGGCTGACGATGTCGCTGCTTAGTCGTCATCTCTTGTTTGGAATGACGACTAAGCAAGATAAACAATAACCAACACCTTCTGCCTCTGCCCACCCCGAAACGCTTTTGTCACAACAACAATCAACCAAACAAACAAACAACTTTGCAACTCCTACCACCTGGTTTATTTTACAAGATCACTTGCCATACTCTGTGAAAGAGCTCATTCCACCCTGCAGCTGCCTACTCTGATACCTGACTGCAACTCCTTGCGCCTGCGTTGCTCGAGAAGAGATCCATCAAGGTAAGGCTCCTCGATCTGACCTTCTCCTTCTTCTTGAAACAATGGAGCGTGCTAACTTAATCAACCAGATGGCTCCAGGCAAGAGTAATAAACAATCCCGACCCAGGAAGGGCAAGAATAGTAGAAAGAGCACCAAATCAGGTCGATCTGAGGTCCCTGGTCACGATGGCTTGCCAGACGGTGATCAGAGTACCATGGCGGAGAAGCAAGATCTAGCTGATAAGGGTGGCGGATCTACCGATCATGAAGACGACCAGATGCAGGGCGGAGAACAGCTTACAGCCAAGGACGCCGAAGCATCAGTCATTGGAGACCCGCTCTTCGAGATCAAGCGCGTCAAGCGTTGTGTCAAAGACTTTGGACTCTTCGCTCGTCGACCAATTGATAAGGGCACTGTGATCTTCAAAGAAGCCCCGGCGATCGAGGGTGCTCAATCTTGGCTCATGGGGGAAGCTAAGTTCATGACCTTGAGTGAAACCAAGAAGAAGGCGATCACGGATCTCCAAAGCCGCTGTCGCTGCAGAAAGGTCCCCTGTATTGAGAGCAAGCTGACCAAACTCTTCTATCTGAATGCTTTTGATATTAGCGCCCAACACTTGATGAACAGACACGAGGCCATACAAACAACCAAATTTTTTTACCTCTACACGACAGCCGCCCGGATCAACCATTCTTGTGTTCCTAACACAGCTTACGGCTTCACCAAGAATAAAGAGATTTTTATCGAGGCCCTTAAGGACATTGACCAAGGAAAAGAATTGACAATTGACTACATAGGAGCCCACGGAGAAACCTCTTTCAGACGAAAAATCTTGAAAGACGTCTTCGGGTTTCATTGTAGATGCACATCATGCCGAAATAACAAGCTAGTTCCAGAAGGGAACAGGAAGGTTGGTTATATCGGCTCAGATCTGGAGGAAGAACAGATTCCACAGTCAGAAGTCATCGGCCGACTTTCGAAAGCCGAGATTGACAGAGCGGATGAGGTTCATAAGTGGTGGGAGCAGATGAAATCTCATATAAGATTCATGGTAGACGAGCTGCGGAGTGTCATTGAGCAGTTAGCCATCAAGGGGCTGATCGACTCGGACAGCAAACTTTTGGAGTCAATCATTGAAGAGTTCGAGGATAATTTTCGACAGGATCTCCGAAACAATAATCGGTTCGGACTTGATGAAGATGTTCTGAAAGTGGAGGATGGCAAGGTTCCGCAAATGCTGCAGCCTGCAAGACAGTTGGTCAACAGTATCAGAGAGATGAACTCGAAGGTTCCCGTGGAAGCAGGAGAATCAGAAGCAGAACTTCCATTCCTGCGACACTGGCGTACAATCCCCTCGGAAAAAATACCAAGTAACCGCCATCCAGCAGCCACAACCGCGGAGACGGACGAGTTCGAGGACAGACCCCTACTTGATCGTGTGATCTCGGAGTTGAATTCATATAAGGAAACACTCGCCACTGGGGAAGCTACTCTGGAAGATCTTCTAGCAGAGATTGCAGAGCGAGAGGTTCCGAAGGTCTGCCCTACAAAGGTCACAAATGAAGAAATCGAAGGGGTGACTGCAGAGGGCATCGCAGCGGAGAAAAATGCAGAGGAAGATATCACAAAGGCCCGGATCCCAAAAATCGTTGTGGAAGATTTTGATGAGCTTGCGGCTAAACTTGTACCTCAACTCGCACTTGCCGAGGCCAACCCAGAGCTCGAGGTTTCAGCCCAAGGGATGACTGCAGAGGACATCGCAGCGGAGAAAGATGCAGAAGAAGATCTTACAAAGGTCAGCATCCCAAAAATCATCGTCGAAGATTATGATGAGCTTGCGAGTAAACCTATACCTCAACTCGCACTTGCCGAAACCAACCCAGCACTCGAAATCTCGGTCAGAAAGGTGACTGCAGAGGAGATGCACTGGAGATGGATGCAGACGCCGAGAAGGCAGATGAGGTAAAGAAGGTCGAAGAGAAGTAGAGGAGATGTGGAATGTGTAGTGTGTACTGTGTGTAGGTTGGGAAGAAGACGCGTTGGTTTTTCAGAGGCGCTTGGAGCGCTTGGGGAGCTTGAGGGGCTGGAGTTCGGCCAGAGATGTGATGGGACGCGGTGACTTTCACAAGACTTTCAGAAGAATTGAACCCCGGTTCGTTTGTATGATTCGGAACTCATAATCCAAACCATTACCAAAGGCTCGGATTTTGCATCGCGCATGTTTTCCTTGCTTTGAAGTGTCGAAATCATTGACTTAGTCTTCGGTAATCATGTGTTTTGATCAAATTCCGAGTTTTCCATATGACCTTGATATTTTCTACGCCTGCTCCGTTTCGAGTTTGTCCGGCCATTTGCAATTTGCTCAGGCAGTGATTCATGATCAATACTCCAACTAGAGAAATTCATAAAATAAAGGCCATACGGGTGATATTCCCTACCCAAAATGACGTGTCGATGAAAGGGCGTTCACGGACACATATAATAACCAAACGAGATGGGTACCAACGAAATTTATTATTTGATACTCGACAGTGGTATGGTATCTATCGTACAATTATGCGCCAAATGCGCCAATACCCGTCCGCCTTCATAATACCATTTTCCTTCGACTCCAGTAAAAACCCAAGGGACGCAAATCGCATGCATGTGTCAAATCCATCTTTAGGAGTCCCGGATGGCGCTGAGCAAGTCCACAATATATACAAGCTGATTTCAAGTTAGCTCGATAAAGGAGTGTACCTTAGGTATAATAAACTCACCAAGCTTCTATTATGTGACATTACCTCGAACAGCCGAGGCTCGACAGGCTTGAACAATCTATCGACCCAGGAAACATCTCCTTGCTTCGAAGCATTCTCCTCAGTCTCCGTCTTCGATAAGTTGCGTGCCAAATTCCTCAACACTAGAACAGCGCTGAGGGGAATGCCAGCAGCATCATTACGGTCATCGGTCATGGTAACTTGGAATTGGAGATACTTCTTGGGAGCAGGGACCATGTACGAGGGTTTCGGCTTCTCCGTTTGGTGCTTTGCAGCCAGAGTTGGAGGGGGTGGGAGATGGACCTTGATATGATGATCGAGTTGTGCCAGCTTTTGGGCAGGGGCATCGTGGAATCTGCGACAGCCATCCCAATGACACACGTACTGACCTACAGTATTGCGGAATTGGCCATTCTCTAATTGTGTAGCACCAAGGTGATTTCTGAGGATGTGCTGCTGCATCTTCACTGGATCCATGAAAAACTCGCCACATGGTGTCGAACCATACGTCTTCCACAAACATTTGTGGAATTCTTCGCCCCTGAAATCGACTGGAACGCTTCGTCTTCTGATGCCTTTGATGATGAATTTCTGCACCGGACCTGATTGAACCTGTGCGGAGGCCTTCTCGGCAAAAGTAGAGCTGACGTTCTTGATGAATTCAGCAGCTGGCAGTAGAGGACGACCTGTTTGTAAGGCCATGGGTGTAAATCGAGCCTGATAGGCTTGCCACATGGCAATTTGAGTGATAGACTCATCACGGTCCTCCTCGAAAAGACAACGAAGCCAATGCGAGCTCCTCTCTGGTTCATCCAATTTCTCAAGTTGAGCTTGCAGTTCTTGTGGAAGCGGAGCAATATCATCAGGAGCAGGCTTCTTGTATGGATGCCCGAGCACTTGTTCAGCCTCAATCATCCGAGCCCCGTATCCCAAGAGTCTGATAAGCTGGTTAATGAGAGGCTCGACTTGTAGGTTGGTGATCATGAAGTCAACATTATGCACAACTGCAGTATACTGGTAAAGGAAATCCAGACAAGCAGAAACTAAATCCTCGTCGTTGAGCAAAAGCCAATCCATGATGTTTTGCACCGCTGAAACAGGGACACCCGTGAGAAGATTGTTCTCCTCTAGGTTCATGGATATCCTGCTGATGGCCCTTAAAGAAGTCAGGATAGCACCACGGTCTGACGACTGCAACTGCGCGAGGAGCGAAATGTATAATGGATCAGTCTCATCAAAAGACATGTACTTTGTGAGCTGTTCAGCAATGTCGAGTGCGTGATGCTTTAATTCCACAACGCAGTCAAGGTTGGGGAGATTCAGAGCAATGCTGAGAAAATCCCGCAAAGGATACAGCTCCGAAACATAGAGAGCATTCTCCTCCAACAGCACCATATTGCGCATAGTCAGTGCAGCCTCGTTGATCAGTTCAAGAGTTCTGCTAAACTCTTCTGTGTGTATGTTGTCATCAACGTCCAATCTGGGAAGTCTGGCAATTCTCTGTAAGATATCCTTGGTACCGTACAAGCCATTGAGGGTAGATATGTTCGGCATTGAACCATCTTCCATATATGAGACCTGCCAGTTGACCTCATAGAAGAGCGAGCCGACCTCTAGAAGTCTTTCAATGAGAGCTTCTGCCAGGCCAGGAAAGGACTCGAATCGGTATTTATCTCCTCGTTCCATTGAAATCTTGACCAGGTGATGCAGCGCATAATCTTGCTCAGCTCGAATGCCGGACTTTAGAGCACATAAGCAACGGACGTAGATATTTGGGCCATCAAATCCAGCTATATTCTCGTTAACAAGCCGCTCGCAAAATATAAGAGATGCTAAACTTACATCCTGGAAGTATCAATCGGCCTGCAGTGAGGCTTCCACCTCCACCTCCAGAGCCATCCGCCATCTTTCTAGCTTGTTCAATACGCGACCAGCCCTTCGGATTATTACCAGGAGTTATAACGGGGCGTAGGGTAAGAGGCACTTGAGGTCGAGGCTCGAAATTTGCGACAGTAGCCGATGCATTTTCTGAGTTTGATGCCGGATTGTAGAAAGTAGAAGCACCTCGAGGCCCTTGTTGATGATGCTGTTGCTGGGACGAGGGTGGGTGAGAAGTCGCAGAGGCGTGCCTGCTGCTCTGGCGGGAAGACTGGGTGTCTGGCTGAAACAAGACTCGCTGCGGGGGAGCTTGTCGCAATCCTCTTGTAACTCTGCCGCCTGATCCAGGTGTCTCTTCGCTTTCATTTCTATCCCTAACAGGTGTGCCATCATCACCAGATGCTTCTGAGTTCTCGTTTCCTAATGCGCCGGTCTCTCTTCTCGTCGAGGGTCTGAAGTTCTCAAGCGTCCGAGTGAGTAAAGACCCGCCCTTTGCTGTAGTATCTTCGAGGATCTCTTTTGGCGGTGGCTCCTTGCCGTGAACTGTAGCAATCTCATATGCCGCAAGTTGCTTGTAGTAAACTGTCTTCAGCGCGAAAGCGAGAGCTGGCAGGTTGTTGGCTCCCAAGTTGAAATCTTGACCCAACTTTCTCCAGGCCAGCTTCTCATCGCTGACTCTGTCATAACCTCCGCGATCTAAAACGGTCCTGTAAAGGTAATAGAGATCAATATGTTTGCTGCCGACTCTTGGATCGGGGTCGAAGTTGGTGCCTCTCTTCTCATGAAAGACCTGTAGTTTCGCAAGAAAATCTTGCCGCTCTTGATTGTAGGAGTCCGAGGGCTCACTGGCAGTTCTCGGAGGAGCCATGGTTACTTATGGCCTTTCGATATGGCCATGCGCCGTCGAATCAATTGATCGTGGGGGGTGGTTTATGAAGGCAACGACGCGGTATCTGCGATCTATCGCGTTCAGCCCTGCAGAAATTCCGCCGCTCGTTAAGCGCAAAACGCGCTAGTTGATTTCAGGTTAGCGCATTGCTCCTGCCCGTGATCACCAGTATCCAGGGAATGCAACACACAGCTCCAGGCACTTCTGGACTATTTTGATTGATGAAAAGGTGTATTTGCAAAATGATACTGAATATGGTTGTTATAGTACCATCATTGGTGTCCCATTGATCATTGAGGGAAGTTGTAAGAAGATGAGCCTCAGGCTGCTCAGGCTGCTCAGGCCCCAAGTCTTCATAGTGGCTTCACAACGGGGAACTCTGGGCTTCAGAATGCATCTAGTCAATAGGTGTGGTATAGATATTACGTCCTATTGGGTTTGATCTACCTACGCTTTCGTAGCAGTTCAGTCTGGGTAGCCAGTGTCACAATTTTCATATCCAATCCCGGGTCAGAACTACGGATTACGCTTTAGATATCTGCAGATCCTGTGTCAATTGTCACCCAACTAAGATTGGCGAGCCAAGATAAGGCAGGGAAGACATCTGAGTCGGTTTCGATATGATACCTTAGATATCGTGTGAAGTGAATGATGACCTAAGTGTTGGCCCAGTGGCCTAATGGTTAAGGCGCTAGATTTCGGCTCTAGAGATTGGGAGTTCGAATCTTCCCTGGGTCGATCTAGAATTTTTTTTATTTTTATTTTTTCCACCCCCGTTTTCTTTTTGTTCTCTTTCTTTCTTTCCTTCTTTCTCTTTTCCTTTTTTAATAAGCTCTGTCTACTGTTGAGTAAAATGATGAAGTAATTGCTTGTATTCGTATTCTGTACTAGTGGCCTAATGGTTAAGGCACCATATTTCGGCGATACTCGACTTCCTACTTTTATCCTTCTTCGTACAAACCTTATTTCAGCCTTATCCCATCAAGCATCCATTTCCAGAGTATCCATCAAGTTGTCTGAGGGTTATCGATATTGATATCGATATCAATATCAATATCAATAATTCTATACTCAGTATTGATTGCTATTCATCACTCACTGACAGTTCTCTTTACTGACCCCAGTGCCTTTCCTCTCCTCCCTCCCAAGTCGCATCTATCCCCCCTTTACTATACTTCCGCTCTCTTCGTTGACCCAGTCTTTCACTACCAATGATGTCTCAACTCTCTTCTCTGGTACAAGATCCGAACTGGATCTCTATTCCCTTCGCAAAATTCTCTCATAATACCAGTCCCTACGGCACTCGCAATTTTATTTGGAGTCACGTTAGCCAGAGGAACGATCTCGACTTGATCGTTCGAAATGACCGAGTGGTAGATGAGTACGGGAACTACTCCAATCGAGTTGTGTTGAAGATTACTGCTGGCATGGATGTGTTGGTAGGGGTCTCATGGCCGGCCCGGGTATGTCTGCTGCTTGATCTGACGTTTTCCCTTAGGAAACCCAAGATTTGGGGGAGCTCGTCAATTTTGCTCGCGAATTTGACCCTTCTTCAGGCGCTGAACAGCCAGTCCAAGTTGTGATAAAAAGCCCCTTCCTGGCAATGAGGTATCCAAAGACTACCAACACTGTGCGTCAGAATAATCCAAGTCAAATTTGACCCACATTGTTGCTCGCTCTCTCCTCTGTTTTCTTGCCTCAACCCGCCTCGCCGCAATCCTACTATAACCGGTCAATTTGGTGATCACGCACTAATATGAGTCTCTTCAGGTTCGGCGAATTCAACTGAAGTTCCGGAATGACTCTGACTTCACAAAAGCCTTCAATATCTTAACTGGCTTGGGATTGACCATTACAGAGTCTGTACCCAGCGCTCCTCCCGCCTCTCAGTCTCAGCCAAGCATGTCACCTGCGCCTTCAGTGATCTCGGCATCTATATCAGGCTCTGCCATTGTTGGACAACCGTTACCTCTCCCATCTACGCAGACTTCTTTGCATACATTCAGCAACTCACCTGCCCCTACTACGAGTTCATCTCCAACATCTGGATTCAAGGTCCCCATGCGACCCGAAACCAGGAGCTCGGAGACCCAAAGACCAAGCAGTGTACAATCCTTTACTACCACTACTATCACGAGACCAACTTCTGCATCTACTACTTTCTCTGCGCCCACACCATCTTCCTCTACCTCAACAATGAACTCTCTCCATGATCCAATAAGACAATTGTCTTCGTTGCATACTTCGCAGTTAAGGCAAGAAGTATGTAATAGGTCCTGGCGTAACCAATTTCAGGGGATGTAACTGACTGCATTAGCCTGACAGTCGTCGACTTTCGTATCCCATCTTGCAGATGCCAAATTCTAGTGACGCAACGAACGTTCCTCTGTTCATATCACAACTTCAGGCTCAGCGTCAAGCGGCCCCCCATGTGATTCAATCTACCAATGATTTACTCGCTGTATCTCCTTTCTTCTCTTCGCAGGGATCTATTACGCCTCAGAACCAAGCTTCAGCTAAACTTGATCGACAAGAGGATACCAGCCAAATCTCGGGGCCCCTTGGTCGTGAACGGCCAGCTTCTACCCCACTTGAGTCTAGCGATACCTATAATGCCTGGATCCCACCGAGAAGGGAGCTGCCATTTCCAAATCTTCGGGGGAGTAGCAAAGACCTTCCTCCCCTCCCAAAGCCAACACCTGTCTCTAAGGTAGATGCTACAGAGAAGACTACGGTGTTGGCAAAGAAAGAAAGCTCACCGCCTGTACCAAAGCCCGCAAAGAAGCGTGTAGCACAGCGCAAGTCAACTGCAGCGAAACCGCCTGAGGAGAAGTTGTTAGCTGAACCACCTCCCGTAAACAAGACTGCCAAAGAGCCCGAGACGGATAGGGCAACAGGCGCGCAAGAAGACGAACCATCCCCCCTGGCAGCGAAGAGCGCAGCAGCTCGTCCGCCATCGGCAGCTTCGGGACTACAATCGAAGGCAGCCCCCACCAAGAAGCGTGGTGCTGCTGCTGCTCCCGTACGCCCTTCGTCTTCTTCCAAGCGGCCAAAGATGGTAGACCAGGGCACACAGACACAAAAGCTCTTAGGTCATGACCATACAATAACAATGAAACCAATACCGAGTAATGAAGTGTCAGTGCCTATTACTGTGGAAGAGACTTCTCCTGCTCCACCACCACATAATTATTTGGACGAGCTCGATGCATTCATCACGAGACACAAAGCCCGGCCTGCTCCAAAGGAACTCTGGGAGGCCCCCCGATATGCAGAAGCCGATGAAGAGCAACGTCAATTGATTCTTAATGACTTCATTTGTGAGAATCTAGAGAACGAAGACTTTTTGCAACTATGTGAGGATACGGAGAAAGCTTGGCGGAGAATCGGCCTCGGAATGTGAGGTCACCGCGATACCTTCGAGATTAGGGCTCTTGCTGCTGCTCGCAACTGTCGTATGTGAATTTTCTTTGGCAAGTTCTGTGGATCTGTATCTTGAATTGGCACTTTTCCAATTTACTTAGCTCCTGCTTGACTTTGCATTTATCCGCGCCGAGCCTCTATGGGTACAGTTTTAGCAGTATCTATATTCTCTAACTCACAAAGTATCACATTGTAATACTATTTTCAATTATTTGGTTTTGTGATCTTACGCATATGACATTCGCTGTTTCTCCTTTTTGGGTTTGATTTTACATCGTTCTAAGTTGCCTGAAGTTTCTATCAAGAGTTACGTTAGCTGATCGCGCTACCTTGCTGTTTCCTTCACCCTCTCAGATCGCTCTTACTTCTTCCAACATGTCAGATTTTGCTTATAAACATGCCGTAATTTGGGACCAACCTAAGTTGAGACCAAGGCGTATGTCCCCCAAAAAGACGGTGCACATCACGTGATCTACCCCTATTCTGGAAATCGGAGAGCACACCCTCCTCTCAGTATCTTGTCCATCACACGACTTTCCTAAACCAGTTGAATATGACTGTTGGTATAAAAAGGGCATATCATTCAGTAGGGGTGTTCATGCCACTGCCATCGAGTTAACACTCTGCAATGTTCTGCTATCCTCCCAGTGTCCTTCCTTCCTCCAGCTTCAGCATGGGTGTAGCTTTGTATTTTTCTGCTAGGTCGAGCACACACACGTCACTTTGATTAAGTTTGGTGTCCTTGAACCATTGGTACGGCTAGACATCGGCATACTCTGAACTCTCGGCTCTGTTCCCCCAGCTTAAGGCAGCACAGCGTTCCGTTCAATCCCTCCTCAGGTAGCGCTGAGGCCAGCAGGGTATGAGAAGACGAACCACTTCAACTACCCGTAAAAACCTACTAGTGGGAGAGCTTTCGGATTGTAACCGATGCAGTCGGTTTTGAAATTGTACCTATATAGGAGCCCACCATTCTCCCAGACTCTATTTCTTTTCGTCCCACTTCACTTCCATCTTGCATAGAAAGAGACTTTCAAAAGCTCATACAACTTCGACCACTCAAGTCATTCACAACAAACCAACACATTCATATAACGAACACATTCAACCTCAGTGCTACGCCTCGGAATTGCCAGCACATCTTCCACAACAAAATGTCTTCCTACCAGAAGATCAACCCCACAACATCACGCCCAGGGATCAAACTCAATTTGAGAGATCTTGCTGCAGTGCGTCAAATCCAGGCCAAAAACCGTATAGGTCGTAGCCCGGAAGTCAAACTCTATTTGAAAGACCTGGCGGCGGTTCGTCAGATTCAGGCCAAAACCCGCACCCCTCGTGACCCAGCAATTAAACTTAATTTAAGAGACCTTGCTGTGTTGCGTAAGAACCAGGCCAAAGACCTCGATACCACTATGGGAGAAGCTGGAGTCATCACCCCAGCTCCTTCTAGCCTTTCAGACGACAAGGCCTTGATGGATATCGACATTACTCCAACCCATTCTAGCCCTTCAGACGATAAGGACTTGATGGATATCGACATTAAAACCCATTCTAGTCTTTCAGACGATAAGGACTTGATGGATATCGACGTGACCCCAACCCATTCTAGCCTTTCAGACGACAAGGCCGTGATGGATATCGACCCACCACAGGAGAAGTTACCCAACGGTAGCGGAAACTCTAATCTTGAGACTGCCACCCCAGGACCCATGGTCGACCACGACGACTTTAGCATTGGCGAGCCAGCCCTCCCTCTCTCCGAAGCAGACATTACGTACAATGAGGACTCTGTCCAAAGAGCAGTTCTCCTTTGGGTCAAGGCTAATAGCCTCCAAGGGACTGTCTCTACCAACGTTGCAACATCTGAGACCCAGAGTCTCGCCCTTTCGGAACCACTCACCAGAACAAACCTTAATTTTGGAGCCGCAGTCAACAAAACTGCCTATACCAAACTTGCAACACATGAGGCACAGAGCCTCCCCTTTCCGGAGGAATCCACCACCACCACCACCACCACCACCACTACAACAAACTTTAATTTCGGAGTCACATTCGATAGAACCACGGAAGGAAGCAACAGCCCAACCACGGGGATGACCAGTAGCCTGGCCTCCACCCCCTCACCACCAGGCACCTACATATCACCATACGGACCGGGCAAGCCCTTCCCCACCAAGATCACCAAGCCGGCCAAACCCAGAAAACCCAAGCCCGCCAAGGAGCCTTCTGCCCTCGACATGCAGAAGTACCAAGAATATCTCCAGAAAGCCAACCGTCTGATGATGCCAGACGAGAAACCCTACTACGAATGGCAACAGAAACCAGACCGCATGGACGTCGTCCACGTGCCGGGCCACCACCTCGAGCTCGACAAATTCGGCCGTATCGTCTCGGAACAGCTCTATGAGCAGGATTTTGGCGTCGGCATGCACGAGCTTAGCGTTGCGTGCAGAAACCACATCATGGGAGGTGTAGATGTGGCGTTCAAGCACTTGGGCATCAAGCTCGAGGGCACGGAAACCTCACATCTGAAATTGATGTGTAAGAGAGGATATTAGACGAACGACTTGGATTTCAGGTTCATCGTTTGGGCAAGTCAAGAAGAGATGGTACTTTTTCCCCTCCCCTAATAATCATTCTTGGCTGGTTGATTTACTGACTTCTCCAGGAATTTTGGGTTTTTCTTGCTGGTATGCAAGTCGTGTTGAAAGTTCGTGGAGGAAGATTCTTGTTTTTCGGGTGTGTCGGAAAAGGTGTTTTGGCGTTTGGTTGATGGACGGTATGCAAATCGCCATGAGGTGTTTGAAGAAAGAAGAGCGTTTATTTTCGAGCGTTAGGATTGTTGTTCGAGAATCGGGTTATATCTTTCTTCTGATCAGTTGATACCAGTCAGTATTGTGCCTCAGAATTACGATTCAAACTTTGAAATCAATTCGAGACCAAAACAAAAAAGAAGTTTCAAACTAAAAGACAGATTCCTTACATATGTGCAATGACTCTTTCTAAATCAACATGTAGAGTCCTCCACATTCATCCATCTCTTATCACCCATCCCGTCACGCCTCCTCTTCCCACCCCTCCAGACAGACAGCCGAAGGGGGAAAAAAGGGGCTTTAGCGAGACTGACTGACGCGTAGAAACATGGGTAACAAACATCATCATCATCAAAAGTACCGAAACAAAACAAAAATATCTCCTCATAAACTACCTTAAACTTCTACTCAAAAAGAACATCTAGTTATCAAGCTTTCTTTTGTTAGAAACTTCCCTTCTCAGGTTTTGGAATTTTTGATTGATGCGCTTTTCGTTCACTAAGGTAGGCAGACAGACAGATATAGGGGTCCTTCTATCGTAGCGGACGGGCCGAATTTCGAACCTGGAGTGATCGAAAGATGAAAAGCACGAGCGAGGATGCCCCGGTATGGGGTTGATATCTACCTACCTTACTGTAGGCGCGGGAAATTCATCACTCGGGACCAAGACACTACCTACCTTACCTAGCGCCACCGGCAGAGCACCTCATCCAGGGATTGAATCACGGGTCGATTTCTAAAAAGTTGAGAAATCTTTCCATTCATAAAGACGAAGAAGGCTATCAAATAGTTTGTTTAACTTTAAACCGAACTCCTCGTTACGTCGCGACCCCTATATGCTAACCAACCCCATCCATCCATCCATCTCCGTTTTTGTGAGGAAAACGAGTGTGTCTGGGTATACCGTGCTCATCGCTATGCAAATCGCAGACCACACTCAAAACCCATGCATGAAAGTCGTAAGAAATATGAAGTTAGTTACCCAAAGAAAAAAGAAGCCGGGTATCCGCAAATTGTTATTCTGTCCCCAAATGATGAATCCGAGTCCGGGGAAAGGCTTCATCTATTTCATTTGCACGTAGTTGGCGGGGAATATTCCTACTCGGGTGCCGATTATGCCCGTCCTGGAGATCATTTAGAGATGTATTGTTAGGGAGAGACATGTATGTAAACTTACCACCAATCATTCGTGCTATCTGTCTTCTTCGTGACTGTGATGATCTCGCCCTTCTTGAATCCCAAATCACCAGGTTGATCAGCATCGAACGTGAACAAGGCCACCGCCTCATTACTCTTCAAACCACCCGTCTTGTTTTGGAACAGAGGCTTCGGTGCTGCTGGCCTACCCGGACCAACTCTTCCTGAAGGAGGGTTATCAGAATAGGTGTAATCGTCATCAAAACCGCTTCCTGCTCGCCGTCGGCCTGTACCAAAGGAGCTGACCTGAGACGGTGTACGGTCATAGGAGCGATCATATGGTCGGTCATAGGTGTCGTCGGCCCAGGTATTCGCGCGTCTAGGCCTGTCGCTGTACATATAGTCGGAATCGCGATCAGCGACGCTTCCAGTACGATCTCTCCTCACTCCCTCGCCATATGCGGGTCCTCTTCGCCCCTCCCATACCACATCATCATGTTCGTCATCATACACTGGGATATCGTTGTATATGGAATCGTTCCATCCACCAACTCCGGAAAAGATACGGGAATTCAACACATTCATCAAGGGTGCCGCGGCAGGCGGTGGCCGTACCGCACCCTCCAGAAGCTGTTGCGCCGTAAATCGCTGCCCGTAAAGCCTCTCATTTGCATCTCTCCTCTCGATAATCGCTGAACCTTCCAACGACACACCGGCGAACAAGCCCTTCGTCTTCGAGTAACTGAAGATACCCGCCACACCCCTCATACTCGCTGCGCCTGCCGCCTCAGCATTTCGTCCCACAGGCCCTGCTGCAATTGATACGTTGCCTCCAAGTGTAAGAGTTCCTTGCTGAGACATTGTTCGCACAGCTTGCATATCGTTGAGAATGAATACAAAGTCAGTGAGCTCGAAACCGATTTGCCCTCCGAAGCCGGCGCCAGCCGTTCCTATGGCCGAAGGAGCGCTCCAAGTACCATCTGCGAGTCGGGCGACGACGATACCATTGCCATATCTTGCGGATCCGAGGAATCCAGCTTTGATGACTGTGAGGATTGCGAGGCCCTGCGCTTCCGGTTATTCCTGCCGTGTGACTGCGGAATTTCTTGATTCTGAAAGATCTGAGCATACCTTTGCATTTGCCAGCACCGAGGGAGGAATGATCTTGTCGGGCCCGAAGGCTTGTCGAGGGTCAACGAAGGAGGTCAGGATCTTTCCGCATTTCCTGCACTCCGCTATGGTTTTCGTCAGCTATGAAGTCTACAAGAGAACCCGAGAAGCCGGAATGCTTACACGCCATAGACGACGGCAGCGGGTTATGGATCCCCATTGTATGATGGTCTCGAGCGAGCGGCAGTAAACAGCTGCGTAATCCAAGTATGCGCGAGAGACGCTGGGTCGGATATCTTGGAGAAGCCTGTGGAGGGGCGCAGAAGAGGTGGACTTTCTTGCGCAGATATGGATTTGCTGGGAGACTTGGTCGAGCAGAAAAGAAGGTTCTGGACTTAAAGATCGTAGATTGGTATGTAGTATATTACGTCTGGCGGGTTCGCACGATCTGCAGGATGCCGGGGTGGAAAAGTTGTCGGGAAGAATTAGGAATGATGGGGTCGTCGTCGTCGGTACAGACTACAAAATGATGTCAAAGGAACATGCCGAGCGTTCACTCAGCCCCCGTTTCCGCGCAACACTCTTGCTAGACCTGAACGGCGATAACTGCATTTCGCCAGACACACCGAATCGCAATCGCTGGAGCTCTGTTGACCCCAGTCAGACTATCAGATAATCAGACAATCAGACAATCAGACAATCAGAAGCCCTTCAAGCCATACAGAGGAGGTCGAGACTGTGCGCCGTGTAGCGCGAACAAAGCCTTCTCGAACCTGCCACACCTCCCCTGGCCACATATCCGCTCTCTCGACAACCCGGCATCCTTCGCATTCACATAGCCATACCCTCGCAAGACCCGCGATATGTCGGACGCCTACGAGCGAGAGCGCCAGAACAACTCGCGCCTCTCCGAGCTCTCTGCGAAAGTCACCGCGCTGAGGGGCGTCACAGTAGATATCTACGATAATGCAAGGGCGCAGGATGTCATTGATAATACGGTATGCCCCCCTACCAGTCGATGCTTGATGTGCAGAGAGACGTGTGCTGACCGGTGAATGAATAGTCGGAAACCTTCTCTTCGATGAGCGTTACCTTGAAGGGGTCCGCTGGCCGGCTGGGACGGATGGCAGCGGCGGGAAACAAAGTCGCAATTCTCAAGCTTTCGGGCATGATCGTCGGCGTTGTGTTATTGCTATGGTTCATATGGGGATTATTCGTCTGAGGGAGAGGAGTCAAATTTGGGCGATCCACACATGCAGACTACTGGAAGAGGCATGATATTTCTGGAAAAAAGAAAAGGGATACTCTATCGTACAGCAAGATATACCATGGCATAGCAAGGCGTCACGGTTGGGAGCAAATTGATTTGAAAGATTGACTGAGTCTTTTACCTTTTTTTTCTTTCCTATTGGCATACTTTGACAAGTCAGTCAGTCCATCTTTCAGCGAGCAGGTTTTGACCGCAGGCCTCTTATAGTCTAGCTTTGGAATCTATAGTCATCCTTATCTTCTCATTCCCATACGTTCGAAAAGAGATCCTCGCTTGCTGCAAATCCAGTTGCAGGCTTAACTGATCCTGTGCTGGCTGGTACAGCAGAGCTCCAGCCCCCAAAGTCCTCATCCGCACTCACTTTTGGAGGGTCGTGGTTTACGGTGGCGAACCCACCACTACTTCCTGGTACTATACTTTGGCTTGCCAAAGAACCACCCGATCCCCATCCAAAATCAGCCCCAGTAGCTTGTGGTGGTGGGGCCTTGTTTCGGGGCGGGCTTGTCGCAGTTGTGCTCCATGCGTCGTTTGAACCCCACGCATCATTGTTACTCCAACCGCTAATTGCAGGAGGTGCAGGCTGGGCCTTGGGTGCTGGCGCTGGTGCGGGTTGAGAGAGGTTAAAGACCGATTGCTGTGGAGGTGGGGATGCAACCGTCTGTTTCGGGGGTACTGGAGGTTGGGGTGATGGAGTAGAGAAGTCGAAGAGATCACCAAGACTGGAACCTGCATTTGTGTTTGATGCTGGTGCTGGTGCTGTCGCGGGTGCAGAATTAAAAGCACCGAAGCCGCTGGATCCTCGGGACGGTTGTGGTGCTCCTTGAGCTGGCTTAACGTCAAAGAAACTTCCTCCCCCTAGGTTTGGAGGGGGGGAAGAGACTTGGGAAGGTGTGGATCTGTGACTTGAAATGTTGCCTAGGGCTGAGAAAGCATTGGCTTTGGGTTGGGCTGCTAAAGGCGGGGAAGGTGAGGCAGAGAAGCTCAAGTTACTGAATGCATCATTCAACCCCCCGAAAGCAGATTGTTGTGGCTGTTGCTGTTGTGGAGGTGGGGATTGCATACCACCAAAGGATCCCGAAGATGAATGAGATGGTTGTTGTGGGAGTTGCGGACGAGTTGCGTACAGAGACAGAATCGACTGCTTCAAGTCTGGCCGTGACTGAGCCCCCGGAGTTGTTGCAACACTAGCAGGTCGACTTGAGGGTGGTGCCGGATCGCCAAAAAAGTCCAACCCAAGCAGAGAGTCCGCTGGTTTAGTTTGCTTCTGAGGTGCTGATGCTGGTGCTGATTCGGCTTTTGGGGGAGGTCTGGATGGTGCCGGGGCTTCAGTCTTTGGCCTTGGAGGCGGGGAAACGTCGTCTGCGAACAAGTCAGGCTGGGGAGTCCTTCTTACTTGCGAGGGGCCTGAGTTTGGTGCGGCCCGCTGGGAGGTAGATCGCTCGATATTGTGCTTTTCCTTCACCAGACTCAATGGAACATCATCATCGCCATCAGCATCAAGAGTAGAAGGATCCGGCATTGGCCCATCCATCACCCATCTCTTCGACTCGTACTTCGTCCTGATGAAGTTCTCAATCTTTGCCTCGGAGGGCACATGTTCCGGTGCCAGCTTCGCTTCCCAGTACTTGTTTGCTCTTGCATTCCCCCATTTTAAGACGCTCTGCAGCTGTTCGTCGGTCCAGGAGTCAAGGTCCACTGATTTGACTCTGCTAATATGTGTTCCCATCCCCCGATGTATTCCAGAGCACCGAATGCAAATAAATATGCCCAAATTCCAGCTTGCCCATCTTGGATCTGAAATCTGTCAGTTTTGATGACATAGGTAGAAGCGCAGTGAGGCTCACGCTTGTTTCTTTTGCAGTCGGCGCAGGTCTTGTTCCCCTCTAATTTCAGGAGACTCTTGATAGTCTGGGCGTTCTGCGCAGCGCGGTCCGCGGCCGGATTGGGGGCTCTGCGCGACATAACCAGCTGTGTGGAAGGTCTTCAGAATGGCGGCAATAAGGGATTTATACGCTGTTGAGACCCCTACTCTGGCTTCTGTCGACAGTGGCGATGTAATTCCGTCGAGAGGATGCTTTGGATCCGCATGTACCCAACCTTACGGCGTAAGGCTCCCATCAGGCACCAACATCTATCTCCTCCGTCCGCTCTCTCCGTACAAGGCTAGGACTGACCGGGGTGATGCGGTTGATCTCGATTGGCAGGGGGAATCGGGGAGGGGACTCGGATCCGGGGATTTGTGATGTTCAGACGCCTGATGGAGAAATTCTGACCTCATCCTAAGTTGTGCTCAAGTTCTTATCTTCTCATCGTGTTCCTCTTTACCCATTCATCCATCTGCTATAGACCTCTATGCGTGTCCCGTCCATCATCCGCAGCTTCTACAACCTCAGCAGTTACGCTGCTCATCATCTTCCATACGCGCCGTACGGACTTCTGCAGCCTTTTACTCAACGGATAGTGCTCAAGTCGATGCCTGCTATCCCTTTTCTCTCTAGTTTCTTCAGCACTACTTCCTCCCCCAAGATGTCTTACCCGCTTCAGAAGAGCGACGACGAGTGGCGAACCGTCCTCTCCAAAGGTAGCTCCCTCACAGAACTCCACCCCGCCACCCCTCGGGCGGCTCATGGGCCATAGCTAACTGCGGATCGAACTAGAACAGTTCCGCGTGTTGAGACAACAAGGAACCGAAGCGCCATACACTGGCAAATACGACAAGCACATGCCCGAGAAGGGCGTCTACACCTGCGCGGGCTGCGACGCGCCGCTCTATACCGCGAAGCACAAGTTCAAGTCTAACTGCGGCTGGCCTGCGTATTTTGACAGCATCCCCGGGGCTGTGACGCGCCACACAGATAACTCGTTTGGCATGGCGAGGACGGAGATCGTGTGCTCAAACTGCGGGGGGCATCTGGGGCATGTGTTCCAGGGGGAGGGATATGATACGCCGACAGATGAAAGGCACTGTGTTAATAGTGTGAGCTTGAAGTTCTCACCGGACGACCCGGTTCTTAATGGAAAGGGAGCTGAGAGTAAGGTCTGATGTGGGCCAGTTTGAGGATTTTGCGGGGTTTGCGGGGGAGGGGACTTTTGTTGGGGTTTGGATCAAGGCAACATGATACCCCAAAGCTGAAGCCATCAGCGGCGAACGACTTTGAGCAGTGAGGAATGAGGGCGAGCAGAGGTCAAGGATGCTAACGTCTGGAGCATCTTTTCAGACCATGCATCTTTTTACACGGAACTGTCGTTTTCGTTTGCTTCTCGGCTATTGAAAGTGTGGGGTTCGTAGACCACGACTTTTGTATGAAACAGCGCACAGCATATTAGTATACCAACCACTCAATCATTTACGTACCTAGCGTTCGTAATGCTATATCAATGTGTTCTTGTTCTTCTTAGAGGAGATCACCCATATCCTGATCCTGTACTGTAACCCTTTATGCCCCTTTCTTACGCCAAGGAAACAAGCCCCTTGAAAACACCAACAGAATCCATACTTATCCTATCCTATCCCTCCTATGATAGTAAAGATGAAGAAAGGCAGAAAAGACAAATACTCCTACGGCCTGGAAAATCTTTGACCAGCTCCCTACCTAAGCTTCCGCGTTTCGAACATCATAACGCCATAAGCCCGCTCGATTTTTATAAATCCTCTCCCTTCTCTGCCTATCCCTTTTCCTCCTCAGCCTCCGCAGCCAGGCCACCTCCTTACTCGGTTCCCAATGCGCACCTTGATATGTGGTCGGCATCACGTATCCCTCTGCCTGCGTAACATGCAGATTCCTCCGTCTCCATTCCCGCCCTACCTTACTCACCATCCGATTCAACGCCCTAGACTCCATCTTCCGCTCCAGGACCCTCTGCGTTATCGTCTCGCCTCCCCAAGCCAAGGGCGAGTCGTCGATAGCGGCCGCCAGCGCGCGCTCTCTCTGCCAGTACTTGGAACGGTTACCCGTCTCGGTAGAGCGATCCGGGATATCGTAGAGCCCTCGAGCTCTGTCCCGCGGGTGCACCACATAGCCGAAGGCATTGTCAACGAAGCTGGGGTCGTCGGTGTCGAAGATGGGATTGTCGCAGCCCTTCACCATGCCTAGTAGCTCGTGGCTGAGTTTCGGCGAGAATTTACACTCCGGACAGCGGTATAGGTATCTTCCTTCCTTGTCCCAGTACTGCATGATGCAGCCAATATGGTACATGTGTTGGTCTGCGCAGTGCAGGACAGCTAGTGTGTTGGAATCTTCGAGCCCGCCTTTGACATTGGTATTGCAGAGGGCGCAGACGATAGGCGTCCAGCGTTTGATGTCGGGGTGGTTGACGTCGACGGGATGGATTCCGAAAAAGTTAAAGGCGAGGTTTCTGAGATCAGAGGGGCGGAAAGGGTCTTCAGCGTATGGCGTGTCAAGTCCCTTATCTTTGAACTTCTGAATTGCTTCCGCGAGCCATTCGCAACCAGGTGCAGAACTATCATATATTTGGACAAGATGATACCTGTGGGGGAGTATTAGCAGATGACCATGATGGTCAGACTTACGGTCTTGAATAGGAGAATATACATACCATGGTCGACGGCCGATCCAATCCCTCATCAGTCTGAAATTGCGTCTCTGACGATTTACAAGAGCTATGCCACTTGCAATGCGGCAGATAAAATCCTGCATCAAGAATCCAGCTCCATCTGCAGCTTCAAGACTATGTCGGACGCCATAAATATCCCAATCTCGGGTCTCCATTATGCCAAGCTCATCGAATGCCACAAACTGCTTGTTGAGCAGTTTGTCCTCGGCATGCTCATGAGTGAGACGATGCTCAAACCCGTCTTCTCTTTCAATCAAGTCCATAAGCAAACGCTCGAATGGGCGGATGGCTAACAGCTCTTCGTATTTCTAAGTGCATGTCAGCATGAGCTTGAAGAAATATTTAAGTTAGGAAAGCCATTTACATTGATCATTTTATCTAACACGATGTTGATAAGTTCGGGCGATAGATTGCGTCGGAGCCTCTCTTCCTTGCTCAAGGGGGGCGCGGAGTTATTTTGCCTATGTGGGAAGAACCGGGAGCTGGCGGTTTGATGCTCTTCATAAACTATTGGGTTTATCTCCTCTAGTACATCTCTTATCACGTTCCTGGAGTCTTTTATCCAGTCTACTAAGTGCCCATCATCCGGATCGTCGCGGGGTACGTGGTAGTCATCTTCCTCCCAATAGGTATCATGTGGAGGACACCATTTCAGTTCAACCTCTAGAAGAACTCTTCCAATAGCGTAAATGCTGCCAAGTTGCGCCATCCGGTCTGCATATAGGCTGCCTCCCTGCAACACGCCCGGGAGGTGGAGGTGTCGTATCCAAGCTCTGCGCAACATCCATTCATACTGAAGCGCCATTCCACCCGCAAGTACGCCAATGTTGGACCCGTCGGGCAAGGGGATGTGGAAGAGATCAGGCTGTCTCTCATGGGCGAATCGATGGAGTAGTTTCAGGGTATTTGCGCTTGTCCAATAAGCAAGTACCTTTCCCGCTTTCCTCGAGACAATAGGATCCGTATTGTACGCCAAGGCAGCTTCATGGGCTTTCTTCATATCCTCATAATTGTCTATGCGGATCACTGCTTCTGGATGCCAATGCATAGGTGGGCTAAGGAAGTCAGCGGTGTCATTTGGGTCAATTTTTGAAGAGATAAGGCGAGATCTAAAAACCAATGTGGTGTACACATTTCAGATATACGTACAGGCATATTAAAGATCCTCCTGTGGGTTTTTCTCCTTCTACTTTAGACATGATGCGATTATAATTTATAACATCGTCTATGATTATCCTCCTTACTTCGTGAGATACCCAGGTCATCGATCTGTCCACAAGATTTTTGATATAGCTAGAAAGTGTCGGGGGTTCAGGTGGGCCGCCTGAAGCAGCGCCAGAGCCTGTGCGAAAGGGGATCTGTTGAGGCATCCTGATCGGTCTTGACTTAACGACTGTGAGAGTAAAGTAGAAGAAGAGAATAAAAATTGGAATAGTGATCATCGACAAAGTCAGAGTTAATGAACATTGGAAATACCTTATCGCTGTTCCATTGTCAAAAAGTACAATAAAGAACGCGATTGACGACGCTCCGCATGCAGATAGATATTCGAACGTTCACATCCAAAGGGACAAAGAAAAATTTCACGAATTCATTTTTTGGAAGTTTGATTCTATGACCTGACTTGTCACCGTGGCTTCAATGGACATTCCGATGCCCGAGTTTGTAGGAAACGAGACCGGCAATGAGAGAAGTAACACTTGTTATTTGCGCAGTACTGGAGTCCGAGTAGAGGATACTCTATTGCATGTATCCGGAAAGCTTTATGGCCTCTTTGCTGATACCACACAATTGATGCCATCATCATAAAACCATAGGTTGGCAAAATATACGATCAAGATAAAACAGGATGTCGCAACAACTGTCGACGATATACGTGATTAGAATTAGAATATTGTATTGAATCGTGTCGAACATCGGTAGACGATCTAGATCGTAGCCAAGTTCCAAGTCAATGAAGGTCTGTGTAACAGACGCGCAACACCATGGAGCTCGGCATGATGAGTCTCGATTCTCAATAATTAGGATTGGCTTGATAGTCTGAGACTCCTAACTTTTCTAAGGTTCCTCGCACTCTCGAGACTGTGGGGGAACTGCGAGAGCTGGGGAAAAGGGGGAGCGGGAGGCTTGGAAAAGAATTGAAGTTTATCCTGAGTCGATGTTTCAGCGACGATAGTTACAGATGCTACCCGATTTGAGCTACAACTTACTAAAAGTAGCCGTCAGCCGTAAACGACTATGCCGGTAAGGGCAGTCTCGGTGTCCCCTAAAAGGTTAATTTTGGAAAAAAACGAGAAGGACATCTTTTCCTTCTAGAAGGCGTTCATCAGTCATCAGATGGTGAACTGCGGTTCCTGTGGACTAATCATGCGGGAATTCGGGATTTCCCCATTATTTTTCTTTGAAATTTCTTTTGGCGTCTCACCGCTACACAGGAGATCAAATCGATCGGCTCTTCGAGGGCGATTATCAGAGCCGATGCAGCGAGAATCCCCCAAAAGTCCCTCGCTCAATTCTCAACTCCACGCCCTCTATGCCAGTCGCCCCAGAGCGCTTGAGAAGCTGAAGCCCGTGGACCCCTCTTAATTTCCTCCTCTTACGCGCTTACGATGCGTACTGCAAGTACGAAGTATGGTACTGGTACCCGGTCGTCGTCGTCTCATGGATCTTCCCAAGTCCCTTCTCCACATACCCACAGAAATCTCGTTGGCGTGAGTAGTCTCGGCGCAAATTGACGGGCGCTCCGTAGGGACTCGGGAGATGGGTGATAGAGGGACGCGGAGGATTATTATACTCGAATCCTGCTCGGTACTGAGGAAGCATCTTAACCTATTAATATCATTATATCCGCACCGGCGGGTACCCGGGGGGCCGTACGGTGTGGGACAGACAGGATCCTCGGTACCACATAAGGCAAATAGTTTGGCCAGGGGAGAGTATACTACTGTACAGACGGCATGTACAGCAGTGCCGTAGCACCGTAGAGGAGGAGGGTCCTACGCACGTTGCAAGTTGCCAGAGATCCGAGGAAGTTAGGATAGCGTTTGATCTTCGCGTTGTACCTCCGTAAGTGTAACAGAAACGCCTATCTGCTCCCGTCAGTCAGGCTGTTTGTACCGGTGTATGGGCGGAGAGGAATGCTAGAAGGAAAGGCCCCTAGACCGCTGCTTGCAAAGCGGGTACCTGGGGGACAGCGTAAATTACCTCTTCGAATATTAATATTAAAAAAATTAAATATTAATCATAGCATCGACTTATCAAGTCATTCTTCGCATTAGGGGTCGTCGATATTGTCCTCCTGACCAGCAGAGCGACCAGAAAAAGAGAAGCCTCCCGCACGGTGGCAGGCCGGGCAGGGCCACACACCGCTCCGCTGGTGTCTTGAGACTGCGAGGGCGTAGTCATGTCACCCTGTTTCTCGCTCGACCCCCACGGCGGACGCACTCATAGCCTGCCGCCCAGCGCGACTTGGCAAGTTGGCAGCTCTTCGCCGCTCTCCCGGCCTCCATGATCCCGGTCCGGGTGTCCCAATAGTGCTGTCGGGGTGCCTCCGCGGGGGGCCAGACTACAGCAGCGATGCTCCAGTGCTGCTCCAGTGCTGCTCCACTGATTCCCTCCGTCTCCACTGTCGTCGCCATGCAGCCATGTACCTTGGCTAAGCACAGACGTCGAGAAGCTACCCTGACTTTAACCCTGTTGGGAACCAGCAAGCTCCCAGAGGCGTAGAGGCAGGCGTAAAGGCGTTATCAGAAGGCCAGAAAATTTGTTGAAAAGCTGGTGTTGCCGCTCCCTCTTTCCTCCTTCTCCTCTTCTTTCTTATACCGCCCCGTCCTTCTCGTCCCCCTGCCCCTTCTTCTGCTTCGACTGCATCTCCCCCCCCCACGGTCGAGAACAGACAGCTTTCTTGCTCGTATTCCTCCCACGGCGTTGTGTTTCTAGACATTTCCTTTTGCTCCCTTTCTGTCCCCTGTGACAGCAAATACGAGATCCGCGGCCTATTCCCAGCGGCCAGCACCTCCTTCTGTCGCAAGTATATCTTCTGCGCCTTCACCACGAGCCTTTACGATTTCGATAGATCTTTTTCTGTTGTTCGTTAAAAGCTGGAGTTTGATTGTGTTTTAGATATAGAGATACATACCTGAGAATCATAAGCAAGGAAAACCAAGAGCTGGATTTTCTCGCTATCATTGTCAGCACCTATTTTTCGACCTCGTAACATTCCATACCAGAACCGGAACTTGGGATCATATCTCGGAGTTCTCTTCAATACATTTGAGATACCCCTTGCAGAATCGTTAGGTTTGTCGAGTCTTGTCTGCTGGTGGTGGGAGGAAAACGCGTCTGATACATTGCCATAGGTTGCATTATCTGCTCCAGATCGAGTTCTTGCAACTACGACCGATTTTCCAGCCCCAACAAGGTCTTGTCGATAAACCCCACATTCGCGATTATCAACGTTAGTGAATATCTGTCCCGGTCCCAGATCTCAAAGCGCGCAGGCAGGAATTTACAGCTTTTACAGTAGTGAATTTCGATTTGGACTGTTGATCTGGACTTGACATCTGGGATTTAAAATATTCGTCCTTGCCCGCTTCGAAGCTCCTCCCATCAACAAACAATCTTTCCCCCCATCTTCGATCTACGACATCCGTCTTCGCGACAACACACATTGACACTTCTTGTCTTCATCTTTCGAGAATCCCATACCAATACTCTTTCCTGATCACACATCCTTCATCATGTTCGGTCGTTCCGTTATTCGCGCTGCCACTACCGCGGCACGCGCTACGCCAATTGCCCAGCAGGCTGTTCCCCTTGTCACCAAGGTCGTTCCCCTTGTTACAAAGGCCACCCGCGCTTCGTTCACGTCTGGCGCGAAGCTCCGTGAGCCTGTTGAGATCATTTCTGAGCGTGAAGTTCCTACCTCTTCCTACGCTGGCGGCGAGGCCCAGCACTCCACCATCAAGGTTAAGGATGAGGTTGTTGTGCCATTGACCCGTGAGATCTATGATCGCATGACTCCAAGCATGCAGAAGATGACTCTCATGGACAAGGTGGTGATGGTTACTGGGTACGCATACAGAGCTCCTTTCTCTTTGACTTTACAAGTGGAACAACTTTACTGACGCGTGTTCATCTTTCTATAGTGGTGCTCGTGGTCTTGGAAACAACATGGCCCGCGCTTGTATTGAGGCTGGTGCTAAGGCCATTATCATCATTGACGCCAACCAGGATCTCGGTGACGCCGCTGCTGCTGAGCTTCACAAGTTGACTGGTAACACCGTCCCAGTTGAGTTCTTTAAGGTCGATGTCCGTGATGGTGGAGCAATCGAGGATTGCGTGAATGCAGTTGTTGAGAAGTACGGAGCTCCTGATGTCTTGATCAACTCCGCAGGTATCGCTGAGTAAGTTATCTCTTCCATCGTTCCCTGTGTTCAGATAGTAGCTTTTCAAGAGCCCTATTCTCATCTCTGGAATGACACATCACCTTTAGCGATTGAATATCTAGAGAACATGCTAACAAGGTTGTAGCTCCAACATTCCTGCTGAGACCTACGATCACGTCATGTTCAGACGCTTGATTGATATCAACCTTACGGGTTCCTTCTTGATGGCCCAGACTGTGGGTAAGGCTATGATGGCCGCAAAGAAGCCCGGATCCATCGTCTTGGTTGCTTCTATGTCCGGCATCATTGTCAACTACCCCCAGGAGCAGTCATGCTACAACGCCTCTAAGGCTGGTGTTATCCAGCTTGGCAAGTCCCTCGGAGCCGAATGGGCCAAGTACAACATCCGTGTCAACTGCATCAACCCTGGTACGTACTTAGCTATCCCTCCTTTCTTGATGGACGTTCTAACAGATCAAAAGGTTACATGGACACCGCTCTGAACAATGTCCCCGCCCTCGACGCCCAGAAGGTCATCTGGAAGTCTCTCACTCCTCAAAACCGCCTCGGTGCCGTCGACGATCTTAACGGTCTCGCCGTCTTCCTCGGCTCTGACGCATCCGGCTTCATGACCGGCTCATCCGTCACCATCGACGGAGGATACACTCTTTACTAGTCGTTAGTGAGGAGCGGATACAGGAATACATTACAGGATTTCGCTAGAGGATTCGTGGGTGGTTGCTTTCTCCGCCCTCTCTCTCTTTTTTCCCTCAATCTGTTCTTCGCTTGTTTCGGCAGAATAGACAGACAGGACGTCCGGGGTGTTCACTGGTTCCCAAAGGTTATTTGAGCGCGGTTTTTTGCCTTCTTTTCAAGGTTTCTTTGAGGGGTTCGGGATTGGGTTACTAGATATTGCCAGTGCGGAAGCACATGAGCTACCAAAAATAAGAGACTAATTCGCCTACCTATCTTTGCCTGTCTGAAGTGCTTCTCTAGATGGCCCTAATCTGGATTCTTGTGATCTCTATATCTTTACTCTGTATGTCTAAGCAGGCATAGCCCCTTGTTCCAAACATCATTTATGCATTAGCATTGTCCAAAGTGACAAGAAGTCGCGTTATACAGTAATCCCAAGAGACAGCTGGCTTCTGAAGCGTCATGTTTTCTAGCCACCGACTCCCGTACTTCCGTTCTTAAATCCCTTTACCCATTATACCGCAGCAAATCCTCAAAAACCAGCCCTGTCCGTATATGACTCCTCTCTGCACAACCTCCCCCCACCTACCCCCCGCAACTCATCAACTATCAGGAAACCAGTACTCCGAGTTCCGCTCCTCGACCTCTGTCTTGTTCATACACCGCGGACTGAAATGGTCTTCCGTGGCGCCGAAGGGGAACACGGCCACGAAACATACTCTGTCATAGCCGCACGGCCCGCACTCTTTCCAGCCCGCCCAATCGAGCCAAGTGATCAAGTCGCGGATCAGTCCGGTGGCCGTTGCTGAGGGAGAAGATGGGGAGTGATCTTCTTCCTGCCATGGTTCCAGATCCTCCTCCTTGATTAGGATATCACGCACAGCGAATAAGGTCGTGCAGATCCGCTGGGTGACGGTCTCTAGGGCGGCGGCGATCAAGTGGTCCTGGGAGGTAGAGGGCTGGGCAGGATGTAGGTAGTGTGTGGAACAGATCTGGATGGCGTCTGGGGACGGGTCCTCATAGTCGACGAAGAGGTTAAGAAGATTGTTGATTGCGCGGAGGAGGGAGGCGGGGGAGGGATCCGCGGCCATGAATTGAAGACGTTCTGAATAGCGCTTCACGATCATGTCTGTGATGCCCTGCCAGTCGATGATGGGGTGGGGAGGCGGGCTTAGCAGGACCTCTCCCAGGTCGGATTTGATGCGTGCGAGTTGTTCTGGGGTCGAGAATAGGAGGCGGGGGAGGGGCGACTCGCCGTCTGGGTTTGAGAAGTTCGTTGGGTAGAAGAATGCGGAGATCATGGAAGAGTAATCCAATAGGACTCGCGAGCCATCAATGCCTTGATACCGGTTCGAGATCTCGCGGATATACTCGAACATGGACACGTCGCCCAATGTGGTGGGAGAGCCTGGCGAGGGTCTCTTTCTGTGCGATAGGAGGTCCAGGCTTTCCGAGAAGTCACACTTGATGATCTCGAACCCGGCCTCCATCCTAATAAATCCTTCAATGCCCCATTCCGTCGCCAGACTGCAAAGTGCCTTGGACCGCTCCCGCTCGAGGAAATTGCCGTCCTTGAGATTGCCATCGGTAAGGTTGCCGGTGAAATTGCCGTGGGTGAAATTACCTAGGAGCAGGAAGTCCTGCGAATCCATTGGGCCTAGATTGCACTTCGCCGCTGCCATGCCATCGATGTACAAGAGCTTCAGCGGGCGGTTGGCTTTGTATATATGAAGCCAGCCAGGCTCTGGTGGCCGATCACCCCTTTCTCCTGCGCTGAGTTGCTCAAGCGTCCACTCCACTTGGAGCGCAGAACGGTTGTTGCTACAGGAAGCCGATCCCATCCAAGCAAAAATCTCCGCATGTTGAATCTCGAAGGCTAGCCATTCTGGACCTATGGGCCTCTCGGGGGTACAGTCCCCATGGTACAAGAGAGTGCCTTCGGGGACAATGGCGGGGAAGAAAGACATCCCATTGTGATGGATGGATGAACCCCACTGCCGCTGCGAAAGGTCAGGATAGGGTAGTTCGAGGATGATCTTGTGGAACGCCTTGCAGCTCACAAGTCACTCACCATTGATGAATGAATTGCATTGAATATATGATTGGCATTTGTACTGGCGCTGCCCACACTAGGGCCATGCTGAGCGTCTTTCAGGGCAGGTGGTGATAGAAGTTTTTGAGGCGGATGGGCAAACGCGAGCTGGAGAAACAGCAGGAGAATCTGGACAACAGCCATTTTTGATAGTGGCCGCAAGGTTGGGAGTATCATCACATCTTTTGCAAAAGTGCAAATATCCAGTGTTTCCAGATGGTTGCCTATACCTGAGAACAGACCATGTCTCAAAATCACATGACCCAACCCCTGTAGGTAGGTAGGCCACGCCTCTTCGAGCAGTCCTTAACCCCTTGTCCCTCATGAAGCAAGGAAGTAGTTACTATTAGAGGCACTTCCGGCGAAGAGGTTTCATCAACTACTTTGTTTTCCTCGCCAGCAGCCTCTCAGGTAAATGTAGTCATACTTCAAACTGAATTCTCGTCACGGGTTTTGCTAGAGAGGGGCCTGCATGGTAGGGGTACTCAAAATATCTTCTTCCCTATCTTCAGCAGCAGACATAATGGGCATCATATGTATCCCAGCTCATCCATACATCATAACACTGACGCTGACGCTGAGGCGGCCATCACTTCTTCATCCATCCATTCATTCATCCATATTCCATCCCCCTTCGTGACAAAAGAAAAAAAAAGGGTAGAAAACACACGCGCTGTGTATCGTCCGCTGGCCTGAAAACCACTGGAAAGACCCAATGTTCAAGCAGCCATTCCTATACCATGCCAAACGTGTTTGACGGTGGGACGATAAGGGCCTCCAGCTAGCTTGTTTGCTTCTTCGCATACCTTCTCCATCGACTTAAACAGGCATCTATCGCTCGTTATTCCGTTTTCCCTTCCTCCCTCTATAAAGAAATATTTTCTCAGTTCATTAGAACATTCAATCCTACCAGCGGTTTGGGTTCGTTCACCATAATCTCTGCGCCAAGTTCCCCGCAAAACGCCGCAAGTAATCACGCATATTTCCGCCCAAGCATACCCTACTTTTGTTTGTGCATGGTTCTCCCGGAGGAAGGTTGGATATCATGATGATCCTTTCTGAGCCTTCTCTTGCGCTCTGGCAGTTCGGGCGGCCTTGACGAGGGGGGCCAGCTGGCCGAGATCTGTACATTGTTTCATAAAATCGTGCTGCGAGGCGTAAGCTAGAGCCCAGCTAGTGTATTCTTCGGGATGGAAGAGGACTTACGCGTAATAAATCATGAGCACTGGCTCTCTTCTCCGGATCAACCTTCAACGCAAAATATAGGAAATCCTTAAAAACAGGACTGAGTGCATGTTCGTCCTTGATCGCGGGCGTGCCATTCGTTGCAATCAGGTAGAGAGCACGAAGGGGTGACTCGGTAAGGTAAGGGGGCTCGCCTTCGATCATCTCGATCGCCATTATTCCCAATGACCAGATATCGACTTTCCGGCCATATTCTTTGCGTGTAACAACTTCAGGAGCCATCCAGTAAGGCGTCCCAACCATAGTTGTACGCTTGTTATGAGCCTCATTGATCTGGGCACAGAAACCGAAATCGGCTAAGCTCTTGTTAGGGATGTCTTTCAATTCATCCGGGAAGTGACCTACTAAGTTTGATATTCCCATCCATCGATAATAAAATATTATCCGATTTTATGTCTCGATGGATGACACCCTTCGAATGTAGGTGTTGCAATCCTTTCAACGTCTCTCGGCACACTGATGCTATTTGTCCCTCGGACATGATGTTGAACGTAACAACGTCCGTCAAACTGCCGCCCTCCATATATTCCATTATCACCCAAAGCTCTCCAGTTACCAAGAAGCTGTCAATAAAATTGACGATGTTCGGATGGGAGCTGTCCTTCATCACAAGGATCTCGTTGATGATGAGATCCTTCTTCGGCTGCTGATCCAGGTTCATCTGTTTGATAGCTACTAACCGATTCGTCACTCTCTCATAGCCGGTAAAAACACCCCCAGAAGCTCCTTGCCCAATCTTTGTCAAGTTGTTGTAGAGGTCTCGAGGATCCCCTTCTGAACAGATTTGCCTCAGCCTGGCCACGATATCAATGCTAGTGCTCTGCCGCTGCCGATGTCTTGGCCGAGGCCCCGGGGCAGCTCTAGCTTGCTGAGTTGGATGTGGAATTCCATTAGCATCTGGTGGACGAGGTGCCTGGGCTTGAGGTGTCGGAGACGTCGGCAGTGGTGGTTGTCGTTTACTTGGATTTCGCTGAGGCGATTGCACCTGATGCATTGTAACCTCCTGATGTTGCATAAATTGCTGCTGATGTGAACCTTGCGGAGACTGCACCTGGGCTGGTGACGCGTAGGGAGATACACCGTTGGCGCGCGAATTGGACCTTGAACGGTGTTCTTCTGGAAGCATGGGAGAGGTGTCTGGCTGCGACGGCGGCGGTATGTAGGCAAGAGCAGGTAAATCCTCACTCTGACGGGGCATTCCGATCCCGGAATCTTTGCCCATCCCAGGGGCAGGAGGGGCCGCTCGAGTAGGCCCTTGGAATACTGGAGGCCTCGGGGCCGGGCGGCTTGGTATAAGGTTGTTCAGGTCTTTGGGTTGTAGGGTTGTAATTGGAACCTGGTTCTTTGGAACCGGAGGTGGTGACCTTGGGTTTTCGAAGCTTGTTTCGTGGTTTGCAGGGAATCTGGGGCTTGTAGGAGGGCTCATCAAGGGACTTACGCCTGCATAATTAGGTGTGTTGAGCATCGCTGGTGATACGGGAGCTGGGCTTGATATCCCCAATCGCATCTCCGGGGCCTTGGCTTGTTCGAACTTCTTCCACACTTCATCCTCTTCCTTGTCTGTATTCTCCTTGTAGAAACCAACGATATCTACGATGGTTTGCGGATGCTGTTCTTGCTCCTTCTTCGTAATCCCACTGTCGTTGATCATGCGCTGCCATTCTTTCGGCAGGCCCTAAATTGATCAGCTCTTGTGCAATACACTTTGTTGCAGGATCAAACTCACCGTGAATTGCCCAGTTTGGTTATCATATCCAACATGGGTAACATGAACCGGATTCTCAGGCGCTGATATTTTGACTCCCCGAGGTGACCCCACCCCGATGCTATTCATGAAGCCAGAAAATCCCGACTTCTTTTTGAGCATGCCTTGCTTCGGTTCTTTGCTCTCATCCGAATATCGCTTGGGACTTATCACCTGGTTGTCTGCGATGCGAGGTGGTGTTTTCTCGTTCGTTCTATCGCCGGCCGAGAAACTCGCAGATTGCCGGAGAGGTGGCGGTTGGGGCGCCAGGCGAGGTTCAGGAGATGTATATGAGAGCGGGGGAGGGGGAGGCCTGCGCAAAGCAGTATGATAGCCCGTAGCTTTTGTCGAATCGAGGTGGTTCAAGATCCCAGAGCCATCGAACGGGGAGCCGACGAGCTCATCAGAAGTCTTCTCATTCAGAGGACTCGTTGGGTTCGACGTGCGCTTCCCCCCACCTTGGCCCGAAGGCACGACCGACTCAGAGCCCGCCAGGATTGGAGATGGTCCTGAGATTCGTCGTTCGAGCGAGGAATTGGAAGATGCGTATGACGTTGGGTTGGCGCTCGCCGTTCGCGTGTGGCTCGGCGATATGTGATACCTGGGGTAGCTTGGGGCAGATGGACTACGTTGGAGCGATGCAGAGCTCTTCTGACTTCGTAGGTATCTCTCGGCGTTGTTCCGTACATCGATAAAGAGATTCGAGGTTGATGGGGGTTTCTTCTTGGTAAGGCGCCTAACAGGTGGTTTCGTCTCATCCATCTCTGTTGACGCACGGCACTCTAACCTCTCCTTGTTTGCTTTGAGAGTTTGGAGGCGCAGTGGTGTGTGGTCGGGGACCAACGGGCCAGTAATAACTGGGCGAGAAGGTATCTTCCGGCAGACAGGTTGGCTTGCAGCTGGGGGGCTTGTGGAGGGGGCGGTTTGACTTTGACTTCAACGACGAATAACGCGGCTTGCCATGGACCAGGCGATGGACGATGTGAGCGCACTCGAACGAAGGGGAGAAGACAGCGGGAGAGGCGTCAGAGGACAATATGGCAGATTGTCCACAACACGGCGGGAGGAGATTGCAAGGTCATCGATGGGCGGCGGTGCGAAGGAGCTTTGGCTGTTTGTTATGGCTGGGTTCTCGCGAGCGGGCGGCTTCAGATTGGCTGCGGCTAGGGACGAGGTCGGGGTCCTCTCTACAGGCAAAAGGAAAACAGGGCAGATAATTTCTTTCTGATACGGGGGCGTATCACTTCAGGCGACGAAGCGAATCATCATTATTATTTACATTATTACAATGGGTCTCTTATTGTACTGTAATAGTTCTTTCGTCCGCGCCCACACGGGGCGTATGGTGAGGACGGAATGTGCTCGTAGACAGGAGGATCTCTCCGGTTCTTCTCTCGAGTCGACTATTATTACCTTCAAGGTCATGATGGCCCCGACCACGATTCCACTGATCCTTCATGAGCCTAAGCGGCAGACAAGACGGTGCCACAGTATCGTACAAAGGAGTAGGCCGTTGCAAAGCCTGTCGCAACCCGCATCCTCTCTCCTCACAGTCGCAACTCGCTGATTCAATACACACACAGTACAAACAGTAAATACATACATCTCAGTCCCTTGGCTCTCTTCTCCGCTCAGAACTTTTGAGGCTTCGAGGTCTCCCAGACAGGAGTCACAGGACGGATTCAAGTCTCTGGAGAAGCCGCTCCACTTCTCAGCAGTCCATCCATTTAGGATCTGGGCGTCCGTGGAATCTGGATCATTGGATGGCTGAGCCGTCGTCGTCCTCCTCTGCTTCTAAATGGGGAAGCTGGAGGAGACCGGCTCTTGAAGAGCGATCGATGATCGAGGCTCCTCGAAGAAAAAGCTGGGGGCCTCCTTGTGGCGTCCGAGGACTATACCATGCAGGATCGGAAACGGGGAGAATATTGAGGGAGGCTGCCCTGCGTACAGTAAGTACATGTACAGCAAGGTACAAGTATGTACATACTGTACCCACGTGTTTGTCTCCGAGGAGCAGCTCTGGATGGCCAACGGCGGACTGATAAAGACCCCGGAAAACGAACGGATCAGCACTGCGCTTGCTTTGCTTCGGGCCCAAGTAGAAGAATAAGTTAGCCACTGGCAATTCTTCCACCCCACTATTTTGCAACCGTTCGCCGAGCTGTCTCTCTCTTCGGAAGAACTACTACTTGCTAAGCAGCTAAGGCCAACGGTTCTAGGCTCGAAGCATGTTGGTCTGTGGGGAATTGAGTTTGTCTTGCGAGTAGTCTGTTATTTTGTGCCTCCGGAGTAGTAGTACAAGTAGGTAGTCGTAGTATCCAGGACCTAAACCCTCTCTGTATTGTACATCGCTACATCCTACTACTAGGGCTGAGGAACTCGCGTGCTTCTCTATCTTGCTCCACTACACTGTGTCTAGACTCTAGACAGAACTCTACAACGTACAAAAGTATCCTCAACTATACTCTATAGTATGCACACTTACTCCAGTAGCGGCAAAGGGACAGACTCACTTCTATCTCGATTGTGTGACATAAACCCGAAATGCTGTGTGGGCTTTCGTACATATAGAGGGGCGTAAGTCAAGCACAAGGAAGCCTCCTATAGGATAAGATACCTCCGTCCTTCAGATAGAGGCATGGAGACATTTCCTCCCTCTGCAATCCATGTCATACCACGTGATAATTTGTCACGTGCCATGCATCTGGGTTTCGGATGGACGATTTCCCTTGAAGACGCCCAGAAGAAAAGCCTTTAGAACCCATTACTTGGAACATGAGGCGGAATAATGTGTGATTTGTGTGCGCGGCTCATCTTCACATCATCCGCCATACCCAGGTATTAAAACCAGCGGAAGCACAACTCCAGAGAAACCAAAGAGGTGTCTTCTTCAACCGAAGCGCGTGCTTCCTCGCCTCATATCTCAGGCTACATACTCACTCCCGGGAAACAAGAAAAGTATACCTTTTTACCACAAACCACTCTTGTTCCGAACGCAACTGGGACGGCCTCTCGCATAGGCCCTGCATTGCCGTACTTTATCGTTCCCCTTATGCAATTCTCTAGATCCTAGGTGCAGCCCTCTCCCATAATCGCCTGCGTGGCCTCAAGAACATCACTCTCGTTCCCGTTTCCTTGCATTTGCAATTCACCCCTATAGTGACACTTGGCTCTGGTCAGTGGATTTCCGAGGCCGATTGGGATCTTTCAAGTCTTCTTCTACTGACTTCGGTCCACCCAGTCAGCTCCCGCCTCTAATTCTCCACAATTTCGATCGACCCCCGACCTTCCATCATGGCTTCTGTCGACTCTACTGCTCTGAATGGCCATCTCGAAGCCAATGGCAATGGCACCGCATTATCAGCCGCCCAAAAGCTTATGCAGAAGCATGAAGCACATAAGCCTACGGTTGAGGATGTGCCCGACGAGGCAGATCTGAAGCACCCCGAGCCGCCGGTGTCGACCAGTGTTCTTGAAGACAAAACTGATGCGCCTGCTCCTGGATGGGTACCTCCAGTGTCGACAAAAGCAGCTGGAAAACAGAAGGAGGAATTGCCAGTCAAGGAGACCAAGCCCCTGTTGGACACACAGTCGGAGGAGCTGTTTCCCGGCTTGGGAAGTGGCCCAAAGCCCAGACAGCCAACAAACATTACCCCAACTTGGGGCGCAAAGAAGCCAGCACCAGGTGTCTCACCCGTGAACGGGACGAATGGCTTCTCGACAAACGGTACCTCTGCGCCTTCTTCTGGCATAAATACACCAGTGTCCGCAGCCAGTCAGGCTGCGCCCAAGGGAGGACCAAGGAAGATGGAGATCCCGGGTCAGGTTCAAGAGAGGATCTTCTTAGAAAAGAATCAGATGCTCCCTCGCCCGCAATTGAAGAAGCCATTGCCGGATATCCTGAAGGACATCAACCGGAAGTCGAGGAAGGTAAATGTCACGCTTTCAGCAGGGGAGAACGGCATTACTTTCTACGCAACTGGCCCATCCGAAGCTGCCATCCAAGCTTTGCGAGATGTCGTGGCACAGGTTGGAGCTAAGGTAAGCACGCTTGGTCCTTCTCTGAGACGAATAGGACTAATTTCTGAACAGATCTCTACTAAAGTCTCCATTCCTCAATCTGCGAGAGCTCACATCATTGGCAAACAAGGTTCGAAAATAAAGGAAATACAGGAGAGAACCGGTGCACGTGTCCAAATTCCCAAACTGGAGGATGCACCAGCTCCAACGGACGACGATGATGATGCTATGATCGATATAGTGGTAGAAGGCAATGCATTAAGTGTTGGAGCGGCACAGAGAGAAATTCTCGCAATTGCGGCCGAAAGAACGGCAACGGTGACTACGAAGCTTCGCACTATCCCAGCAGAACTTTACCCCTTTATTGCCGGTCCGCAGAATGAAAAAGTCAACGAGCTGGAAGAAGCGAAGGGTGTTCAGATCCGGGTTCCCCCATACCATACCTGGAGAACCCAACCGCCCCCTCAGAAACCTCTCCCAGGCAAGCTTCCGGTATTTCTTCCTGCCGCCGATGGCAACCACATCACTATTGCTGGAGAACGCTCTGCGGTTCAGGCGGCGAGGGCAGAGATTGAACGCCTTGCTGATGAGTTCCAACGACAAATGTCAGTTGACCAGTTTCCCATAAACAATGGTCGGCATCAATTCATCATTGGCAAGCGAGGTGTAGAGCCACAAAAGTTCTTCGCTGATACTGGATGTGCGATTATTCTTCCCGGCGATGAGGATGATGATATGATTACCATTATTGGTCCTCCTCATCAGACTCCCGTGGCGAGAAACATGGCCATCAATTTAGCTGCGAGCATGCAATCTTCGAGCATCGATATCTCCCGCCAACACCGAAATGCTCCCGGAGCTTCCAGCGCACATGCACGGTACCTCACTCAGTACTTGCGCCAACGTAAGGTCATCGAAGAGCTCGAGAAACTTCACCAGGCCCATATTGTCACATCAATCAACCAAGAGGGTAATGCGGCACCATGGGAGTTATATTCTCGTGATTACAACAACGCTATCAATGCTCAGGCAGATATCACCAACATCGTTTCTGCCCATCCTCCATCGCGACTGACGACCGTTCCTGTGGACCCCTTCTTCCACCTGTATCTCCAAAATGACATCACTCCAAGAGTGAAGAAAGATTATGGTGTACATGTGGTCATTCCACCATCCTCTGAGCCTGACGCCCCGGTACTGCTGGTTTTTGAAGGGGAGCACGGATTAAATCCAGACTACCAGGTACCACGTGGTCAACCAACCCCCGACGAAATACAAACCTTCCAGCGAGGCCTGCAAGATGCTCGGAAGCATATCTTGGACATTATCAATGCGCAGGCGCAAATTATTAGTACATCAATTGATGTGCCTAAGATGTAAGTCTTCCAATTCCTCTTTTGACAAATTACTCATGAATACAGTTACCATGAGAAGCTTCGCAAATATATCAAAAGTGAACAGCAAAACCGAGCAGCAGATCAAATCCCTGTACGAGTTTCCGCTGCTGACACCATTGTTAATCTCCGAGGCCCTGCACCTGCCGTCGAGTCCTTGGCCGTCAAGGTGAAAGCATTCGTCGAGCAAGCCATACAAGACGACAAGGAACGTGGCTTCACGCTCTCCTTTGACTTTCCACAAAAACACGCCAACCAACTTATTGGTAAAGGAGGCAGCAATATTCGCGAGTTGCGTGAAAAGTTCGACGTGGAGATCCAGGTTGATGATGGGAAGGTCGAATTAAAGGGTCCAAAAGCAAAGGCGGAAGCTGCCAAAGCACATATCTCGGCATTAGGAAGACAGTGGGCTGATGAGGCTACGTATATCCTCAAAATTGAGCCTAAGTACCACCGCGAACTTATCGGCGCCCAAGGCAACCAAATCAACAAACTTCAGACCAGATATAAAGTTCAAATCCACTTCCCTCGCCCAGCTCGACCTTCAAAAGATGACCAGTCAAGCGTCGATGCAACTAGCGAAGCTGGTCGCAAGGGCGGTCGTCGCGAACAAGAACCTGATGAGGTAATTGTCAAAGGGCCAAAGAAGGGAGCCGACGAAGCGAGAGACGAGATCCTTTCTTTGCTCCAGTATCTCAAGGATAACTCATACACGGCCACGGTGTCAGTACAGCCGAGCCAGATCCCCTCGCTTATTGGCCAACGGGGAAGTGGTATGGACGAGCTTCGACAAACTACCGGGGCGAAGATTGATGTTCCGAATGTCAGAGATTCCAAGGACGCAACTGGCCTAGTAGAAATCCAGATCAAGGGTACAAAATCTCAAGTAGCACAGGCCAAGAAGATACTCGAGGAGAAGAAGGACATCTTTGACCACACTATTACAAAGACTTTGGAGGTTGATAAGAAACACCACCGGGCCTTGATTGGTGCTGGAGGTAAGTCGAGCATCCAATGTCTTGCTAACTCTTCCTAACTTCAATCAGGCTCCACTCTCCGAGACATTGTTGTCAAGTCTGGTGGATCAGATGATCGCCGAGAACTTGCTCGAACAGTTCAATTCCCCAAGGCTGAATCTGATGGAAACTTGATCAAGATTGAAGGCAATAAGGATGTCGTTGAAAAGATCATTGCGGCCATGCAAAAGATCATAGCCGAACGGGACAGTCAGACTACCGAGACAATCGATATCCCGACAGACAAGCATCGCTCCTTGATCGGACGCGGAGGAGAAACGAAGAAGGAACTCGAGTCGAAGCTTAAGGTTTCACTCGATATACCACGGCAAGGCAGCGGTCAAAGCGGTGTCAAGATCACTGGTTTGCCTGCGGATGTTGAGAATGCAAAGGCTCACATTCTTACTCTTATGAAGGACCAAGAAGGTGAGACGGTCCAAGTGCCTCGAAAGCTCCACCACGCCATCGCGGATAACGGTCAGTTTTTCCGCAGGATGCGAAATGATCATCAGGTCACAGTTGATCATGCTGGCCACAAACTCCCACCAAAGCCTGCGGCACCAACAAACGCACGAGCGAACGGCGCCCTGCCCCTGATTACAGATGATGTAGACGCAGCCGAAGATTTGTTCTCATGGACTGTAGTCAGCAATGCAGACTCTGCAGTGGACGGCGAGATCCCTTGGATCTTACGTGGTTCCTCCGAAAATGTGGCCAAGGCCAAAGCTGCACTCCTGGCAGCTATGGAACAGGCATCGAAGAACAGCCATGTCGGTTACCTGGTACTCCCCGACCCGCGTACATACCGATATGTTATCGGCCAAGGCGGCAACAAAGTCAACAGCATCCGAAAGGCAACCGGATGCAAGATTACTGTTCCTCGCGACCAGGCCAAGGGCGAAGCGATTGAGATTCTGGGAAGTGCCGAGGGCGTTGAAAAAGCGAGGGAGTTGGTCCTCAAGGCCGTAAAAGAGGGCGGTAATGGTGCGAATGGGAGCAGAGCTTAGGCAGATCTCGTGACATGTATTGAGCTACTGGACATCTTCTTCACTGAGCGGAGCGGAGCGTAGCGTTGCGAGCTCGGTTTCTTCTATGCATTTCTAGGAATGGTTGTATCAAAAAAGAACGGGTGGAGCGTCGTGGCTTCTCCCAACTCATATCGTGTTTATTTAGTTGTGCATTAGGTTTTCTAGCTTCTACCATATACGTGGTGGCACTCTACAAAATATAACTCTATTCATATAATATGTGTGTGTGTAGAAGGGTGGGTGCGTGTTACGTTTCAGATGAGCAATCAATCATTGAGCTAACCAACCATCAGGATGATTCCTAACAACAAGCTTCTCGAAATCTCGCGATGCTGCTAAGTCAACTTGTGAACGAACCAGCGAACTACAACAAGTCTTTGTTCTAAATGCGGATTACTCCTGGTATACACACTGGTATATACAAAGTTTCCTGAAGTTTCGAATTACGCTCGATGGAGTTCTTGACAAGCATGGGAAAGAGTGCAGGTAAAAGGATGAATGAAAGAGAGAGGATATTAAAGAAGAAGGATTTTCGAAAAGGGGATGTCAGGTCCAGGCATTTAAGACATGGAATCTAATCTATCCGCCTTTCTCGAGAGGTATATAAAAAAAAAGGGGGGGATTGACCCGCCCCGGATTTCATATCAGCATCTTCACATCAAAATCAAATCACCAATAATCATGGATATTGAAGAGTTCAGTGATCGTGCTCGTACTTTATCCTTGATATCAAAGATATGGGATGGATACTCTGACAGTGACTACCTGTCAAGCGCCGAAGAAGAAGAAAGTCCTGAAGGATCCATACATGAAGATCCTGAGACTGGCGTCAGTCTGGTGGCGACTGTTGAACCGATCACAGAGTATCCGAGGGACCCCGAGCCTGCACCATCCGAAGATTCTGGGCACGACGATGATGCTGTATCCGAAGAGTCTGACGATGAGTTGTCATTCCTTAAACCCCCTCGTGGTAGCGAGTTTCGACCAATGGGCGATTCGGGAGTCGATGATCCCAGACGTTTGAACAGGAGACCCTCTGGTCTTGGAAGTAAGGAAACTGACATCGATTCGGATCCGCCAGCTGCTATGGGGTCACGAGGAGATGTCCATGGAATGGCTAGGAGGAAAGGAACACAGGAGGATATTGTTGAAGAGGGACAGAGACTCTCCGAGATATTGGAGACGTTCCTAAGCAAATCCAGAGTCCAGGGGGGTCCCATCCCTGAATATGACAGGAAGGATAGGAAATTTGAGAAGGTCGAGGAAGCAAATGAATTCGTTGACAAATCACTACCGTCATGGAATCATTGTTGGCTCATCATCTTGATGCTCAGAGGACGACTCAATAAGTTGGGTTGGCAAAATGAGGATGAGGAAGCTAGAGCTGCGGAGGCGAGCCGTATCCAGAGGCTTATGCACGAGACCATGAGGCGGTACAAAGTTGCAGAAGCCCGATTCACCTCGTACAGTTACGGGAATGGCATCAAGGACCCAGAATTTGAAGAGCGCCTGAGACTCGATGTTGCGTACCTACACCAGTGCCACGGCGTACTGGCAACGCAGCTTGAAAGGGCGAACTACTCCATCTTCGACGATCAGGTGGTGGGGAATATGATGGAGGAGATAAAACAGAGGCGGCAGGATGCGACTGAAGAAGTTGTGAGAGAGCTTCGACGGCAGCTACGTGAGGAGAAACATAGGCGGGAGAAACGAGAGATGCAGGATGAGGCTATAGCCAGGAATGCACGGGAGGAGCGAGTTTTCAAAATTGAAAGGTCAAGGCTGTATGGAGAATTGAAGAAGACAGACTATATCTGGACACAAGTAGACCTCATGGAGGAGATTGATGCATTGGAGGATGCGAGGGGAAGAGTGTGGTGGAAGTTCGTGAAGAAATTAGACGGCCTGAGCGACAGCGAAAGGGAGGAGATGAGGCTGCATAGGATGTTGAAAACCAGAAGAGGAAGAATGATCAAGGGAAACACCGAGTAATATCACCTACAATCTTGACCAGCGGTGGGCACAAGCTCCAGCAATTCCAGTGAGGGCGAGCAGGAGAATGGGCGCTGATCTTGGGACTCGCCGTGCTGAGGCAAATGCGGGTGCGAGCAGCAGTACGTGAAGTAGTCTAGCATAGCCTATACGAACTATACTTTATGGGCAGAAATTCGTTGAACAGTGAACCAAATGCCGTCAATTCCTCGACTTCAGGTGAAGGTCGAAGACAGCTCATCATCTTATTGTCACTCTCCCCCTCGTAGCCAGAGCTCAACCAAGGACAGCCAACAAGCCCCATGCGCTATCAAGTGTACCCAGGGCCCTCCCAACCTTTGCCCATACTCATCATCCCCATACACTAACTTTAAGATGGTAATGTACAACACGGCAAGATGATACCAACTCAAAGCTCCAGCGACCCTTCCGCTGATGCGATCAATAGGGCAGGAGGCAAATATTGAACTAATCGCGACAGAAACGGAGAGGAGAGTGACATAATAGAGGCTGATTGCACTGGTCTGGAGAGTATCGGAGGGGAGCTGCTCGGGGTTGAAGATGAAGTTGACGGAGGCGGCCGTCTCGACGAGGCAATGCATGAAGAAAGGGATGTTTGGTACGTATGGTAGTGGCATAGCTGGCGAGGTGATGTGTATCGTTGGTACGGACAGTTGAGGCAGTAAATATAGAGGTGTTGTTCGGCGTATACAGCAGCCTTAGAAAGCTAGCTTGCCGTGTGCGGAATGCGATCAAGCAGTAAGGTAGCTTCTGCAACTCGAAGAGACAGTCAGATTTTGAATGGAAGAATTGAGGAGGGAGGCAGCGAAATCGCCATGATGAAAGTTACATACCTGCACCTTATTTTGTATAGGAGGTGCCTAGCTGAATGAAGCTGTGGGTGAAGCTATTCCCAGATCATTCCAGTGATGGATATACTGACCAGGTTTCTGTTCTTGAATACTAAGACGGTTTATGTAGCAACAGATAAATCAAATCACAAATCAAATGCTGCCTATCGAAATTTGGAAGGGAAGGGCCGAGCCTCGAGGATTAGGAAGCCCTTCCCCTTTCCATCCATTTCACGTTGAGAAAGACGCCGTTTTATAGATATTTACTGTACCATTGGAGACCACACGGTGATATTCAGGTTTTAAGACAGAAATAAATAACGGAAGATAACATAAACATCACCTTGCCTTACCCTAGGTATCGTACTGCTAGGTCACCATCCGCTCTGTCTTGATCTTTTGCCCTACCTTGATGTCCTTTGCGGATAGACTTTACCTCTACCAGCTCAGAACTGCCTCAGTTTCATCGACTCCACTGTCTTCAAGAGTCAGACTCGCTATAAAATCCACCTCTGCGGATCCCACCATCTGCTTCCCTCATACTTCCTTCCCACCTTTCGGCCGTCACACAAATGACCGCCAGGTATCGATATACGACTGATGCCAAGATGCCTACGTCAAGCAGTACTCAGGATGGCATTGAGAACCAGTTCGGCGACCTCAATCTTGCAATCACAGGCCTGGGAGTAGAATACCCACCACATCTTCTTGACTCCACAGCAGTAGATATCCTCTGCAAGCGTCATTATCCCGAATCCCCAGCGTACAACCCATTATCTCCAAGCTATGTCCCTTACTAACACCCTCCAGAATGACAAAAGTCCGCACGATAAATAACTACACCGGGATCGACACTCGTTCAGCAATCGGGACCGTCGACCACCCTTTAGCAAACATGGACCATGCGCCGACTATCTCTGAACTCTGCAAGGTCTTTCTCAAGGATGGAGTCGCTCTCGCCGTAAACGCCTCACGAAAGGCGCTGCACGAAGCGCAGTTGTCCCCTCTAGATATTACGCACGTGGTCTCAACGACTTGCACCAACAGCGCGAACCCTGGCTTCGACCATTTTGTGTGCAAAGAATTGGGTATCACACAACCGGTGGAGAAGGTCCTGTTGCATGGTATAGGGTGTTCGGGAGGGTTGGCGAGTTTGCGAACAGCGGCGAATCTGGCGCTAGGAAGCAGTTTTCGGAAAAGGAGAGCGAGGGCGTTGGTTATTGCGTTGGAGATTTCCAGTCTTCTGGTGAGGAGCGAATTGGACAGTATAAATGATTCGCAGGACACCAGGATTGGTGTTACACTTTTCAGCGACTGTGCGAGCGCGGCAATTCTGTGTAATGGATTCGGCGGTGTTGAGGCAGAGCCCGTGTATGAGTTGTTAGGCTGGGATAATAGGGTGATAGCTGATACTGAACATGATTTGGGATTTGATGTTGACCCCTTAGGTATGCTCTTCCTTTGAGAAGTCCCTTTATTGGAATCGCAGAGATGCGAGCTAACAAGAAATACAGGATGGAAGGTTGTCCTCTCACCCCGAGTCCCCAAGCTCACTTCTGCGGCGGTATCGCCCACTTTCAACAAGCTCCTGCAGAGCCTTCCCAAGCTACCTCCACATTATAAGACTGCGTCCGATTTCGACTGGGCACTACATCCAGGCGGCGCAACCATCCTCTCTGGCGTCGAAAAGGCTATGAACATAACCCCCGAACACATGCGCGCCAGTTATGACACGTACATAAACCATGGCAATTCCTCCTCCGCTACAATATTCTCCGTCATGGACCGACTGCGACAGAAAGATATGGACAAACTGGCGCCTGATGGCAAAGCAAAGGATTTCGTGGTAGGATGCGCATTTGGCCCGGGTATCGTGATCGAAATGTGCATGTTGAAGCGAAATATGAGCCATATCCAACGAACACTTGTTGTTGAATCAGGGGAAGCGACACCTTCACATACTGAAAGTGAGAGAAGTGAAGGGGAAGCAGGACAGGAGATTGAGATTCAAATTGAGATGGGGAGCATGGAGGGAAAAGACGAGGAACTGGGCGAGAAGTTGAGGGATATGCACCCGGAAGTTCCGCAGCAAGGGGATAGTTTGAGCGAGGCGCTGAATGGTGTCGAGTTGGACTAACCACCGCTGGGCGTTTTCGGTCTCTGAAAGGGTATCAGAAAGATAGAAAGTTGGTCCACATCAACAGTACATACATCATCATTAGACATATTTCTGACATAGCACATAACGTCCTCGTAAAATGGTCGGAAACGGCATTCGGATCTGCAAGGATCTCCTAAGACATATGTTATCTAGGGGGCAGTGCGAAGTAGAGAAAATACATATGCTTGGTCTCACATACTTTCGCGTTCAGCAGATAAGGGCCATTGCAATAGGCGAATATCCTTCGAATAATTGGGTATATGGCCAAGCTCATTTCAATCGAAGACCACCTTGGTCCCCTGGAAAGAAGCCGTTTGCTTCATCTCCTTGGCCTTCTTAGCAGCCTGCCAACTAGGATGCAACACACCCACGTCATCCCTCTTGGGCGCCGGCTTCTTCCTCTCACCAACAGCCGTCGCATTTTCATTCGTGCCTCGTCCTTCACTCCTCCTACCACCTCCCCTATCACCACCCCGATCCCCCCTCCCTCCTCTCCCCCTCCCCCTATTCCCAAACCCTCGTCTGGCACTCGTATCCTTGGCACCCCTAACGGGATCCCACCCATCATCCTTCGCTCCTTTCCTCTCCGCTACCGGTCCAAGGCCCTTCTTGATATGATTCGCCCGCTGCCCATACTTCTTCTCCCACAGCGCCTGTCGTGCCATCTGCCCCTTTCTATTCTTCTTCTTGGCTGGCGCTCCCGCGATCCCATCTTCAATATCTGAAGCTGATGATTCGGAGCCTTCCCAGTAGCCGCTCATTAGAGTGGGGAGGAAGGTTGAGCCGCCGACCTTAGCGGGGGCGGCTTTGGACTTTGTCGTTTTGGGAATCTTTTGCGGAGGGGGAGAAGGCGAAGGAGAAGGCGAGGGCGAGGGCGACGGTGATAGAGAAACGGAGAGCCTTTTTGAGGATTGGGGAGCACGTTTTGACTTGTACTCTTCTTCGTCGAAGCTTTCTTCGTCGGAGGATCCGCCCAAGAGGGCATCGTAGCGTGACAGCTCTTCCTCGTCGAGATCTTCTTCATCTTCAACGTCTGTGTCACCGTCTTCGCTGTCGTTGTTGGAATCCTGCTCGTCGTTTTCATCTCCAGAGTCAAACCCCTCCCAGGCAGGTTCCGCTGGTTGGTCTTCCATGTCTTGGTCCCCATTCTTATCGTCTGTAGACTCGGTAGGCTGGGGCGCACTCTTCAAGATCCCCTTCACCGGCTCCTTCTTCTCCGTACCATTCCCCTTCCCCTTCCCACCAGGAGCCGGTATCCCCAGAATAATATACAGATCCTTAATAATCTGGCTCATGACCTCCTTAACGGCTTTCATATTAAACATGCCACTCAAAACATTATTCAAAGCCTTAATCTCCTCCTCTTCCAAGCGTGGCCTCTCGATCTCTGTCCTCATCTCGTCCGGCAAAAACTCGCTCTCTGTAAACGCCTTGATTTTCTGCACCGTCTTCTTCAGATGCGTCTCCCCCGCCTTGGCCAAATCCAGCCCCTTCAGCACCTCAATCTCCTTATTGATCCTCTGGACATCGCCTTCGTTGGACTGGGCCCGCGCGTTCGTGAGCCGCTTCCCTAATTTCTGCCGCTCGAAGCCTTTGGCCGTCTTCAACGCCCGGTGCAGCAATTTCTTGCCCTGCGCAATTTTCTCCTCGGCGTCATGTTTTCGCGTGCCCCCTTCTTCGTAGGCGCCGCGCTTGCGTTTCGGCATTGTGCTCAAGTTGTCAAGTTGTTGGGTTTGCTGCGAATGGGGCAGAAAAACGTGGAAGGAGAAATTGTTCAGCCTCGTCGCTTTTTTGAACTGGAGTTGAAAAGAAGAATTGTTTTGGTTGGCTAATCGCTCATCAGTCGACTCGGCTAGCAGCCTTACATGGGTACCTTAGCTTAGGTAATCAGACGGCTCTGACCGCTTTCCGGCCCTGGTCCGTGCGAGTGAGTATCGATAAAGTTGAAAGTTGAAAGTTGAAACCGCCGACCGAGTAAGGACAAGGTAAGGTAGGCAAGGCACGGAGTTAGGTATGTAAGAACGGCGTTAGGTCAAGGAACGGAGTTAAAAGGACAAAAGAAAGAAAAGGCAATTTTGAGTATATCGTTGATTTACCTAGGTAATTACCTACCTAGGTAAGTATACATGCACAAATAGGTACGTTGTATGCCAGTCATATGTACCTTTAGGTAAATGCCGTGTTTCCTTGAATACAAGCGGTGGTTATAAATAATCGTTGATCGTAACTGGCTCGGAATCGCCCCAGTGTATCAGTAAGTGGGGGCGGGGTGCCATATTGCTTGAAAGGTTAAGTTGGCGGTTTCTCCTACAACTACACCAACAGTGCCCCAAGAAAGATTCGAAGAATTTATATTTCTTTCTACCACTGTCAAAATGGCTACCATGTCACTTGCAGCCCAGAATCTCTTCCATGTGAACGGCCTGGTAGCCGTCATTACTGGAGGAGGATCAGGTCCGTTTCCAGACAGATTTCCCAGAGATCATACACACCGATACTGACAAGCCCGTAGGTATTGGCTTGATGATGGCCAAAGCCCTGGCCCTCAATGGCGCCCACAAAGTGTATATAATAGGCCGACGCAAAGACGTGCTCGAGAAAGCCGCCGCCTCCGTCCCAACAGAAAACATAATCCCTCTCGTCGGCGACGTGACCTCCAAAGAATCACTCGCCTCCATAGTCTCTACCATCACCTCCGAAGTTGGCTATATAAACGTCCTGATCGCCAACTCGGGGATTCTGGGTCCTTCGAGATCAGCACTCAGCGGCACTCTAACAATTGAAGAATTTCAGAAGATCTTTGGAGAGATCTCCTTCGAGGAATACAATGAGACATTTAGAGTTAATGTGGTGGCAGTATGGTTTACTGTTGTTGCATTTTTGGGGCTGTTGGATGCGGGTAACAAGAAGGGGAATGTGTTTCAGAGGAGCCAGGTTATCACGACGAGCAGTATTGCTGGCTTCAATAGAATGTCGGCTAGTAGTTTTGCCTATGGGCAGACCAAAGCTGCCGCAACGCATTTGGCCAAGCAATTGGCTTCTGGCCTAGTGCCGTATGGGATCCGTTCAAATGCGATTGCGCCTGGTTGTGAGTTCTGTTTTCATCTCTACAGACGTTGCAGGATTGCGGAGCTTGGGAACAGTAGTTAACTGTTGCCCCATCCTTCGATTGTTTTTGACATACCGCATTCGGCCATGTCCTTCTTCGTCTCACGTCTGGAGTGATGCTAACTGCGCCAGTATTTCCATCCGATCTCGCAGCAGGCCTCATCGGCGACGGGGTCTTCCCCAGAGAGAGGCTCCCCCTCGAACGAGTCGGAACAGAGGAGGAAATGGCAGGGACAATCCTGTACCTCACTAGCAGAGCAGGTGCATATTGCTCCGGCAATGTTATGGTCGTCGATGGTGGCAGACTGAGCGTTCTGCCATCAACATATTGAGATTATCTGCGTCTGAGAGGGAGAAGCGCTGTGCTGGAGCCGCGGAGGCGATACGGTCCCTTTATAGACATAGAACTTGTTGATAGAGAGAGTAGAAATTCTATTAGATCTTCAAGTACCTAGTAGGCTCGAGCGCGTGGGTTGATATACATGCCTTTCCTGATATCATTAGCGTTCTGCACCGGAAGTTGCATCTTGTATGCTGGTAAAGGTGAAATACAGATCAACCTGTATAAAGAGATGGATATAAATCGCTACCGACCAACTTTGTATTGAATGTTGAGTAGAGCTTTACACAAGGGATCCGATCATCCATATGGAGGAATAGTGGTGCAGTCAGTACCTTTGTGATCAGGTACAGCAGTTAGGATCGATTGGTCATCAAGAGCTCTAGATTAATTAGCTAATCGTGGGTCTTCCGATTAGTGAAGTTCCCCCTTAACCTTAACCTCACCACGCATGAGGCAAACAGACCCTGTTCCATCTCCCTTCCCGCCAGTGAGAAGTTCGTAAATTTGTATCTTGCCATTTTATGGCACCTCCTCACAGTGGCGGGTTAGCGAGATGGAGATCGATGTCTATGAGGACTCACTGAGGCATTCATTCTTTCATCCTCTCATATACTTATAAACGTACTTCGGGTTGCTGAGAGCGTGTCCTTACATAGCATGGTAAACCTCGCTCCATCGGCAGCGTAAGGCTATTTTTGCTTATCCTTTCCTTGTCATCGACAATGTCGAAATCAAATCTCTGTACGAACGCTGCAATGACTTGCACAGCTACCGACTCGGCCATTTTCTTCCCCAGGCACGACCGTGGCCCGCCATTGAAGACCGGATACTCGAACGCTGATTTCGAGACCAAGCGCCCGTCTTTGAGCCACCGCTCCGGCTTGAATTGATCAACATCATCACCCCAGATCAATCTTGACCTGTTCATGGCCCAAGTACACCAGACAAGAATTGCACCTTTGGGCAAATATGTGCCATCTGGTAACGTAGTAGCTTGGTCACACTGCTTTAGCTCAAAAGGAACAGGCGGGTAAAACCTCAGTGCTTCATAGAAGACGGCTGTAACGTATGGCAAGGAAGAAGGGCGAAATGCAGAAGTGTTAGGTCCCGAAGTCTTGTCTAAATCTGCAGTGGTAGAAATCTCCTGTCGAACCGCATCAACGATATGTGGATGGCGTATGAGGAGGTAGAATGACCACGTCAAGGCTTGAGCAGTGGTATCTCTTCCTTTTAATCGTCAGCTACCTCCTACATATTCGGTTCAGAGAGTTGATACCTGCAGAGAGATAGTTCAGAGCTGCGTCGGCGACCACTTGAGGTTCATCAATGGAGTCCAGGAGTGAGTTGATCAAACTTCCAGATATACCCTCAAAAGTCTTGGAAGAGCTCTGCAACATTGACTTATGATGTTCTTTAGTCTGTCGAGATTGCGCCGCACTTCTAACTATGACGGAACCAAAATCTTTCACATTTGCGACAGATTCTCTGAACTTCTTGCCAAAGAATATTTCGGTGATAGGCCAAAGAGGGTTTTGGAACCGCTCTCCTGTTTTGCCTGAGGCGTACTCAAATGATACGGAAAATTGATCCGTGTCGTGTATATCCATCTGTCTATCTGTTAATCCTTGATCCACGCACTAGGGATTGCCCGAACAATGCTGGGACTACGCACATTGTACGCCATGCGACCCATCAACTGGGTTGTTAATTCATGGAAAATTGCTTGGAGATCTATTACTGATCCATCGGCCAGTCCTTCAAGGACTTTGATGTTATCCTTAAGGTAGGCTGGGAGCGCGATATCTGTGAGCACCTTCAAGTTTGAAGTTCTTAGGAAATGCAACCCAGCCTTCCTCTGGACCTTCCAAAGAGCGCCATCTGCATTGATGATGCCATTTCCTTCTCATGATCAGTAAGGGTTTCTAAATTGACTCATAATAATTGGCTCGAAGGGTCTCACCAAATAAATCCCGCGACCTTCTTTTGAAGAAATCTCCTTTTGTGAATATGCCTTCATTTTTGAGCACATACTCAAGGTTCTTTGGGTCGTTGATCACCACGCCTGGGGGCAGAGAGGGGACTGAGATCTGGAAGGTCTCAAATCCGAAGTGTTGTTCGCATTTCACAAACCACGAAAACAATTTGTGGCGAGCCCGTAAGAAAAGAATGCCATTTCCAGCAAGTGGGAGCGTATTCGGGGGCCACCTCAATAGTGAAAGTCAGCACATTTGATCAATATTGTCATTCAACATAGCAAAGGAACTAGAATATCAAGGGATATGGAATTCGGCAACAGTTGATTTGTAGCAGAACATCACTACATCAAACGGGGCCCTTGATCCTGCAACCTAAAGTTATCAGCTGAAGCCACATACCTCAATGGTTGTCCATATCGTTTTATGCTTGAACTCCCAAACACATGATAAAGGACAAGCATAGCGGAAAAGAGGCCGAAGACTAGAGCTAGCTGCTGCATCCTGTTGGTGATAGAAAGAAAACAAGGTGTAACGGAAGAAAGTCGTCGTCGTTGCCTCACCTACCTACCTAAGGTAAGGTAGGTATAGGTACCTTAAGGTGAGGTACCTTTCTAGGTGGTTTCTGCATGAGGCTAGAGCCTAGGTAGCGTAGCCTCGTACCTTCGTAGCCTGTGTAGTCAAAGGTACCTACCTACCTTAATTACCTAAACAATAATAGCAATTCCTCCATGCTCTTCACCGATACTCCACTAATAATTCACCAATATCTAGAAAGTCAAGATGGGTTTGATCTGTCCTCGTATACAATTTTACGAGATCAACGACCTGCCATGGTTAGACGGTCAATATCTTGCTTGTCTTGAAATCCGCTGACGGTCCCCTTCCAGGTTCCCACAATACTTTCGCGAGAAGATTCAGGCCTGCCTCACGCTCTTCTGGACTTTTCAAGCCCCCTTTTTCCAAAAGGCATCACCGGCTGAGCTACTGTCCAACATTCTCTATCGAACGCTCTCAGACAGTCTATTGGGCTATACATATATTGATTTCTGCGCAGGTGCAGGTGGTCCTACACCATTCATCGAGCAGAATCTCAATGCCCAGCTCTCTTCACCGCCTGCCTCTCCATTCACAGAAGTCTCTAACTCCAATGGCCTCACCTCGCGCTCCTCTCGAGCTGTTTCTTCATATGATGGCCCTGTCAAATTTGTTTTGACAGATTTGCATCCTCCTATCAATGCTTGGACAGAATTATCCAAGCGCAGTGACAACCTGAGCTTCATTTCTGAGTCAGTTGATGCAGCAAACGCACCCGCAAATCTCAATGTACAAGGTGGAAAGAAGGCCTTCAGATTATATAATTTGGCATTTCATCATTTCGATGATGATTTGGCGAAGGCCATATTGCGGAATACCATTGAAACAGCAGATGGGTTTGGGTTTGTAGTTACCTCGCTCTGTTTATATCGTCTGCTAATTATGTGCAGTATCTTTGAGCTTCAGGAAAGAACAATTTCCTCCATCCTCACAATCTTTGCTATGGGATTCACGTTGTTCTTGATCAGCCCTTTCTACTTCTGGAGATCGCCAGGTCAGCTATTTTTCACGTATGTCATTCCTATCATACCTTTTGTTCTGGTCTTTGACGGGATTGTTTCCTCCTTGAGAACACGAAGCGCCGAGGAAGTACGGGCTTTAATGAAGGAGTGCGGAGCACCTTGTGATAACTGGTCCTTCAAAAACGGTAGTGAGCAGCATACATGGCCAACCGGGTATATGACTTGGATCATTGGTACCAAAGATTAGCAATGATATGAGCTGCTGAGCAATATTGTATCTCAACATGCAGAGATATGCACAAGTCGCTGAGGTAGAGATTAACCCTCACGACGAAACAACGATAGACGAGATTTGCTTTGCTGATTGCTAAGAGCCGAAGACTTACATATTCTGCGTGGTCTTTCTCAGGGAAATTGTACAAGCGGAAGATTTGTAATGAAACCTTCAAGAATCGTTTGAACAAGTGAAACAGCTTCTCTTGAGGACACTAATGTCTTGGTGACCCAGTGACAGCGTTCATCCAGAGTCTTCATTTCACTCAGGAAAGAAGCCACCTGCGCCATCATCGATATACTCCTCACTTTCCATACCTTTGTCATCGTCATCTTCTTGCACCCTTTCAAGCTCCTCTCTCTCCCCATCAACCTCGTACATATCAACCCGCTCTTTGATCCGTAATCCAACCAGAAACCGCTTCCACATTTTGAGAGCGGCAAGCGTTCGAATTTCATCTTCCGCTTGGGCTTTCTCGTCCCGAAAGCCTTCGATTACGGCTTCGACGGCTTCGCGATACTCGGCGGCCACAACAATGCCCTTCAACACAGCTGTGCCATGCCGGCCTCGGAACTCGAAGCCTGTTAGCGCATCGGCGTAGTCGATGCCCAGTAGTCGGGCGGCTCGAGCAGCTTCGTCATCTACAGCCATTAGCAAAATTCGTCGGGCAGTAGGGAGAATACTCACAGGGAACATGGACTCCGCCCTTTGGAATCATGCTTGGGACAAATATATCCACATTTCCGTACGAGTTCTTTGGCACCCGCCCGTTGACTATTGGTGGCGCTTCATACAGTTCGGTTTGATCTTCGGTGTATAGGTTCGTGCCAGCACGTTCCTCTATATCGTCACCATCCCCGAGGTTTTCGTCTTCGGCTCTCCGTTTCGCTGCAACAGTTTTGACAGGCTGTTCTCCCATTTTCACATCCCTTCCCAGTCGATACCAAGCATCCGCACTCCTTGCGATTTTGACATCTCGCCTCCTATATATGCTTTCTAACTTTTTCTGGCCAGGTGCTCTGGGATCACGTCCTGCAGCCACCTTTCCAACTTCATGAGTACTAACCAGTACCTCGTTTCTTCTCAGGTGTCTCTCTAATGCGTAATAAGGATGATCCTTAAAGTCCGCGACGTTCCTAGGCATGGGCTCTCTGGCCTCATTCGCTGCCAGCTCGTTATCTTCGATTTGGTCCAAATCACTCTTCCAACCACGAGAATAGGCTCTCATGGTTCGTCTCCACCATTTCTCTCCCCCTTCTGTAGATTCAACTCGGTTTTTCCGCGTCTTCGCGTTGTACGCTTTCGCGTACCTCCTTGTAACATCTCGTGCAGATCCGTCTTCTTCGAAAGCAATAACATATGACATATTATTCTCTCGGTCAGATGCTGGCGGCTCAAATGCTCGAGGTTTTGCAACAGTTTCAGTGACTAGGGGATCGACAGGAAACCATTTTTGGTGTGCTTCGTCCAGAACCTCAACCCAAAAGACAGGATACGGCGACTCGCGTATTACCTTTGCTTTTGGTTTAGGTGGGGTAACCACTGGAGCGCTGATATCAGGCATATGATAATCCGCGGCGTTAGGATGCCCGAGTCGTCGTCGGGGAGCGAATGGTAAAGCACCATCATTCCTTCCACCGGCACCCTTGAAGGGAGAATTTGGGCCTTGAATATCGATCGCTTCTCCCTCATCGCTGGGCTCCGGGGTTGTTGCTTTAGCTGGTGATACGACACTTTGAGGCATGGCGGGTCCGCCTGCATTGAATGATAGCGGCTGGAGAGAACATACAAGGCGCGTTTCGACACCTGCACTGCGAAGCAGGGAACAGTACAGCTGAGCTCCTAGATCCCTAGACCCCTTCAAATTCTTCGCGGCAGCTCTGAAATCGGACTTCTCGAAGCAGGAGTCTGCATCAGGTGGTAACCTAGACTATATTCATATCAATACCTGCGCTCGAAACGAGAATTCGATTGGGGGAAAACATACATTTTGGAGGTCTTGCTCATTCTCAGCCCATAAAGATCTCCGCATGCCTCTAGCTGTGATGTTGAATTTTGCTCTCCACATCTTGGAGACATCCTCAAGACCTCTTTTTAAGGACTCTGCTCGCCCAAATTGTGAAAGATCGGATTTTGGCCTGAGAAAGGTCAACATTTTCTTAGTCAAGAGATGTTTCAGTGAACTCTGAACTTCAGAATCATTGCACCATTCATTCCTTCGGTCCACATATGATAACAGGCATAACACATGCAACTTATGAGTTTGTAATCGGAGGCCCCTCTCCATTTTGTTTGCAACTTTCCGTCTCGAGGCAACTTTCTGCTGAGGGATCGATTTCGCAGTCAAGGTTAATTCAAGGTCCCCGCTGGGCTCATCATTTTGAACCCCGGCGTCAAAATTGACACCTTCCCATTCCAGATCGCTCTCTTCCAGCTCATCTTCTGAGTCTCTGTAGGCAGTTTGTAATCGTTTGGGAGCAAACTCAAAATCACCATCCTGCGACTCATCATCCGAGCCATTGCGTCTATCAGAAACCAGAACGTCCTCAAATTGTACATCCTCATCATCTTCGTCGTCTACATCATTCGACTCGACGTCAACAGGACCTCTCGAGTGACTGGGAGATGCGCGCTTGTTCTGTCGATCCGTCCTTCTTCTTTTCAACGGCCTTTCGGGTACATCCGATTGCAGAGGTAGAGCTTCAGCCAGCATCTCCTGGTAGACGCCAGGAATGACATTTCGATTGGAGGCAACAGCCTTGCCCTTACCCTTTTCCCTAGTTATGCGCCGTTGGCCGGTCATAACTACCGACGAGTCGCTAGTATCTCCAATACTGATAGCATCAAGGACATGTTCTTCACTCCTTTCCCGCCCGTTCAGCTGCCTTCGAGGGGCTGCTCTTCTCGGCGGCATGGCAAAATTTCATTATTGCACAAAAATAAGTGAAATCCGTTTCTGCACCTAGGCCAAACCGCAATCCACCATTAAATTCATATATTAACAACACCCTCGCTCGCTGCTGAGGGGTTTGAGCCCGTTGTGAAGTCTTCAGAGAGACGTGTAAGGTTGATATGACGCATTCTCGCACCTTGCCTTATCATAAGCGCCGAGCGCTAAGCGCGCCTATTTTCATGTGTTTGGCTGGCTTAGTAATCACACTTCACTCCCCCTATGCTTCGATTTCGATTCCTTTAATCCGAACATAATTGTTCTCGAATTCCTACCTCCATGGCTACTCTTCCTTGTCCATTGAGAGGAAACCTACAGAGTAACCATGTTCTCAATTTTTGTTTTGCCAGATCCATTTGGGGTCCCTCCGTGGTCGAGGAGACCAGATCATCAAATGGCTGGGGAAAGAGTATCAAGAGCTCATATTTATGTTTCCTTTTACCTCCAAGTGTCCCCTTGATTTCTGGGGCCGTCCCCATTCCGTCATGTTTTAGTCGTTTCCACAAAAATAATAAGTAAATAATCCCCAGTCGATTCCTGTGCGCGAAGTAATGACTCTCTCTTATAACTCTCTTCTCACAATTGGCTATGGGAATTTATACCCCCAGTCCAACTCGGGGGGAATCAGCAACTTTTGTGTTTTGGTCTATGCTAGCTGTTCCTTGACTCACCATCCTCATCAGCAACATGGTCGACGACACGATAGTGAAAGATATCAGCGATCTCACGCTCTAGGTCGGGTGCCAAGGATAAGGTACCTAGACATGGGGATTTCCCGACGGAGTACGTTGAATAATGATGATTTATTAACCAATCAATAATAACTCTCCCTAATCCAATAACGCATTTCGTTCTCTCGGCTCTGTAGATACTTACTCGTGTTAGTACTGTGTGCGTAGGAAAGGAGTTCCTAACAATGGGGTGGGGGTAATTATGCCAATGATCCTTTCCCCGGATCTCGTTGCACTTCTTTCTATAGTAAGGCACAGACCATAAACGGCAGAGATGTTATAGACCCTTAAGAGTAGAAGCTGTAACTTCCCTCGAGCTATACTACAACTAAGGGTCCAATTAAGCAAAGATCACTTGATGCTTGTTCGGACATGTTACCGTGTTATTATTATTTATTTTCTCCTTTCTGTCTCATGTCGGCATGCACGTCTTCGTGAGGGATACAACCTGATGCCCATTGAACATGAGAGCTTCCTTGAGCTCATGCTACTACTAAATGCCATCATTTAGAGCGCATCCTGGTATATGCCACGCCATAAAAGTAGATGCCACAGCAAACCTCCCCTTGCCAGTCATAAACGCCAACCCATCCGTATTCATACATCAATAATTACTCCGGGGAGAAATTCATAGCTTGGTGATGAGATCTCTCATCGAGTCACTTAATCTGCGAGGCAGTGGCGCATCACCACCAGATCCCCCAGCATCTGATCCACCATTCGATCGAGGACTCGTTGCACCTGCTCCAAAACGCCTCTGGTTCTCCTGTCTACGGAAGTTCAACAGCCACCGAACATGCATGCTGACGACTTGTTGGCTACTTCTCATCTCCGTCAATTCGTTCTTGATGGGGATTGTCTCGTTGAAGAGCATCATGGTCTGTTTGGCTTCAAGCTCGGTCATCCCCGCGGAAAGCTGGCTGATGCGGTTCTCCTGCGCTTCAATCAGAGAAAGCAAATACTCATTTGCTGAATCGAGTGGTTCTGCGCTTGCCGATTCTGGAAGACTCGAAACCGGGTGGCTTGAGATATCAGCGTAGTCGAAATGCCGATCAGACTCCTTCGGTCCGCTCTCTAAGAACTTGATGCGGCGCTCCTGGGCCTGGTTCTTCTCATTCAAAGCGCGGACTTCGGCTCGGAGAACGCTGATTTCCTTCTTCAAGATCTCTGCCATAGGGCCCACTATCTTGAACGCACACTCATCCGCATGGAGGTACAGGTCCTTCCTCTTGGACTCGTGCTGACAGCCATATTCCGCCCACGCGCAAGATGCTATGACATCTGGGCAGTCTTCGATATGTTCGGATTCCTTGCAACGCAGAATGTCGGCTCCGCAGTGTTCACACTCCTTCTGGCGCTCCTTGCAAACAAACTCGCGGTGATGACCAATGTCAATCTCTTTGTGAATTTCCTTGCAGTCGGGACAGGTTACATCGTAATGCAGGCAGCCCCTATCGGAAAGCTTTCTCTTTACAACTTCATCGCACGTCTTGCTGGGACACCTGACTAAAGCCTCTTTGCAATACTTCTCCATGTGGTTCTGAAGCATCGACCGAGGAATTGGTGCCTCACAACAAGGGCATTTGGCCTGTAGAGCGTCCAGTTGATTGATGACAATCTTGTGTGGCCGGCCGAATGGAGCATCGCGGGGCAACGGATACCGGTCAATTGGGCAAATCTCATTGTGAGAGAGAGCTTGAGCAATACACTCCCTGCAGAAAGTATGATCGCACTGCGTGTCAACGGGGTCCACCAGTGCGACTCGGCAGATCGGACAGATAAGGTTCTCATCAACAGTGCCAACATATGTAAGAGCCCGAAAGTCGACGCTGTGGGGGAGGCCGAGGCTTGATGACGTGGTGTTGTCCAAACCCTCCGCTACTTGGGCATTGAGGGATGTATACCGACGCTCACGGCGGGCTTGAGGCGATTGAACATTGCTAGTAGCAGGTGAATTTGAGGAGGCTTCGAAGCTGTGCAGGTCGAGGGCGGCGTGAGAGAGATCCGCGCTGGAATGTCGGGGGGTATTCGGAGGCGGCATGTCTTGAGCTAAACCTTGCCACAAAGAAGGGGCAAGTTATCGCGATAGATCGAGGTGGGAAGCCGGCCTAAGTGGTTATCACTCAGACCGAGCATGAGGTGCAAGGGAAGTGTAGTAAGTAGTCTTGGGTGAATTGTGACTTTAGAGAATCAACTCTGATCAGACAGCGTGCGAAGGTGTGAAGGTGTGTGGGTGGGAGGTCCCGAGTAGATGTCCCATCCAGGCACTCCGATGATGACTGAAGTTGTGGGGTCGACAATGCGCACGGGCCATTGTGGTACTATCCCCATCTCACTCGCTTACTACGTCCACCCCCCGGACGAGACCTGGAGGCTGGAGCTCTTGGAACCACGCTGTAGACATCTGATTACTCCATCCAGTACAGTTCGGGGGTACAACAGCACCAGGCGTTCACGTTCTAAGGATTCCGATTGTCTCTGTCTGTTATTCTCGATATACCCTAACTGTATGAGCAGGCTCTTGCAATTCTAACGAGCTTCCTCCCCCCCCTTACGCCCTTCGAAAACAGCTTCCACCCATACAGACCAAGATACCCAGGCAACCAAGCATGGCGGCCAATCCAAACCAATACTTTCTGCTGGCAGATCACATCAAGCTCTCCTTGCTCGAGCGGCAACGGGCCATATCTCTAAATCTCGAGCCCACGTCTCAAGATGGGCACATCTCCCGCTCGCTCGAATCCCTCCGGGAAGGGATCGAGGCCATCACCAAGGAGCGGACCCGGTTACAAGGCGCCGGCGAGACAGCGTAGGCCTCCCCGCCTTGTCTACTACAGCATGAGAGAGACACAGACACAGACTCAGAAGAGAGCGAGAGAGCTGACCAGCACACCAGCGCATCCCTCACCCTCGCGGAAACAGAGCAAAGTCTCCAGACGCAGTACGACGACCTAGCCTCCCAATTCCACGGCCCTCCCACCGACACCGCCTCCTCGACCATTTCGCACCCCAACGACCCATCACTCGCCGACGACTTCGCGCGAGCCTCGGCCGCGCCCGCGCCCCGCGCCGTCTCCTCCTCGTCTCTGCTCAAGAAGTCCCTACGTGGTGCCCCTACCGCCGCCGCCTCACCCAAATCCGTGCGCTTCACCGATGCGCCCATCGTGCAGGACGAGGACGAGGCGCGGAATGCGCTGTTCCCCTACCGGGACGACCCTGGGGCCCCAGACCATTCGGGGCTTGACAACCAGCAGATCCACGCGTACCACACGCAGGTGCTAGCGGAGCAGGACGAGGCGCTGGACCGGCTGGGGGAGTCGATCGGGCGGCAGCGCGAGCTGAGCATCCAGATTGGCGACGAGCTGGATGAGCATGTGCAGATGCTGGATGAGGTGGATAGGCATGTGGACCGGCATCAGACGACGCTGGATAAGGCGAGGAAGAACCTGGGGGGCGTGGCTAGGAAAGCGAAGGATAATATGCAGATGACGATTATTATAATCCTGATCATTATTCTGGTCTTGCTGATCATCATCTTGAAATGAAGGGAGGACGGGCTGGAGCGGCGCTGTGGCCTTTTCATGCATTTGCGGGCGTTGGGAGTGAAGGGCTGATCGTTGTGTATATATATATGGGCACAATGGCGTGGTTTTGCAAGCTATCACCACATAACATGAATCTAAGCGTCCATATCACTTATATTCAACCGCGTTCCTTCTGTCTACTATACACTGTTGAAGAAACAATCCGGCCCAGGTCAGTCCCCTCCTATCCTACAATCCCGGATCCTGACTGGTGCCATGTCTATCATTCCCCCAGTTAGCACATTCCTTGATAGGAAGCTCGAGGCTCTCACACATACTTATGCTTCTTCTCTGCATGTTCCGCGGTTTTCCTCTGCAGCTCGTCGAGATTCTGGTCTGTACTCCGATCCGCTTTTACCTATGCCTCACCATCAGCCAAACTATCACTCACAACTAACTCTCCCCAACGAGGAGAAAATAAACCAAGAACCCAAAAAAGATCAACATACCGCCTCCTCACTATTACTCGCGAGCTCAGGCTTCCAATGCCCTTTGCCCTCCTTCTGCTTCCTCAACAGGTCCTGTTTATGAATCTCGTTCTTCTCCGCTAGGTCCGGCGTATCTAATCATATAACATGTCTCTTGTCAGCAAGCTCATCTTCTTCATCATCATCTTCCTCGTTCCCCAAGGAGGAGGAGAGGGAGGGTATTCTGTACCGTGATCGCTCTCTTTCAGCGGGCGCAGCGTCGACGTGCTAAATGTGAATGTTCGTGGTGAGATTCGGAGGCTGGGCCGTGAGAGCACGGCGAGCCGGGATGTGTGGCGGAGGAGTGTGGAAGAAGACATTGTTTTGATTTTCTGATGGTTTGCTTGATTGTTGTTGTTGTATATCTTTGTGTATCTCACTATCCAAATCAGCATCAGTATCGTCATCGTCATCCACCTTCCAAGGTCTACCTTTATGAACATACCTCAATCAATCAGACAGCCAATCAATCAATCATCAAACCCAGTCACTTCTTCACTGACTCAATATACCAACCAAGAAACAAAGAAGCGATCAAGTTTCCTTCCTTCCAGATAATCAATAGATAAGTAAGAAAGAAGACAAGAAGACACGAAAGAAAATGAGGTAACTTCCTATCCCTTAAATACCCTTACCTACCTACCAACCTTACATACCCACCTATCTACCTACCTAAGGTACCACTCCATCATACCCCCCCCCCCCCTCTCCTCTCTGACTTGCCTGCCTATGAGCAAGGAGGGTAAGGTAGATACCGAGGAAAGCTATACGTCATGGGCGATGGGGACGCTGACTAAGCAAGACGTTGCGAAACGGAAAGAAACAGGGCATGGGTGATTGGGCGGGTTGGGTGTGGGAAGGGGGAGGGGGTAGTAATTCTTGAATATAAATACAAAACCTATATTATATTTCAAACCAAAACTCTCATTTCATTTCCAAACAAGTTAGTAAAAATCAAAGACCAGAGCGTCCTCAAAATCCCTCTTCCTCTTCCCCCACATCTCAAGTCTCGAACCCAATTCCAAAGCTCGGGTTGATTTTCGAGTAAAATAGATGGGAAGAGGGTGTCTTTTTTCCATGGATAGTTGGCGATTCGATTCTAGCTTGGATTCTAGCTTAGATAGTAATTAGGGGTAGGTAAGGTAGGTAGGTAGGTAGAGTAGGAGGATGGATGGTGGTTGTGGTGTTCAATTTCACTTGTATCATTTAAGTGAGGAGAGGAGGCAGTTCAACTCTACCTTCCTACCTACCTACCTTACCTACCCTACCTACCTTAACATGCAAACCAAATCTAACCCCAAACAACAACTCCTACGTACCTTACTCTACTCGATATCCAATCCAATCCAATCCAACTCGCAGTTCAAATAGTGTGGTTAATGTATATCCTTGCTTGCTTAATGCTTTAGGCGGGGAGGAAGGAGGGAAGGAGGGAGGAGGGTCAAGTCTGGATTCATGAAGCTCTCTCTACCGACGAGTTCATTAAGTTTAAGTTTTTTGAGTCCAGGTTTGAATACTGTGGCTTCTAAGGTACTTGTAAAAGGTTAGCTCATGGGTTTGGCTTTAATATAACACCATCCTCGATGCTACAGCTTCGACTCGAAGTTCAGTTCAGCTCGAGCTTCAAAACTGCAACTCCCTATCTACTTGGACTTGATGTTCAATACAACTCCAAGTTCAGTTCAACTCAAGAATCAGTTCAACTCGAAGGTCAGCTCGGGGAAAGACAACAGTGGCGGTCTCCAATCAAGACAGATAATATAAGAACATCAAATTTTATATAAGCCCTAATTCTTGACGAACGTGGGAGAGAAAGACGCAGGTATAAAAGATGTATAACCCCGATCCCAGACGACCAAAGCCCACCCATCTTTCATATATCGTCAACCCATCCTAAAAATATGACATAGCTCGATCCGATATATGATCAACGTTATAATGCACCAGTCCTCTCCCGCTCAAAACTACCATTGACCCAAGCGATGGAACGACCGAACACCGACGACAATACTACAGCGCTCATCATTACTAGGAAGCGCAACCCTTGTTCACCCCGACACCTGATCCGCCGAAGCCCAACTATTGTGCCATAAACATAAAAGACAGAGAAATCCTGCCCGTCCGTGTCGTGCACCCACGAAAACACCCGTAAAAATACCTCTTCTCTCCAATGGAGAAGAAGATGATTCTATGTACCCGATGAGAAATCTTTTTTCTTTTTTTTTCGTAGACCGTATGAAGTCGCCGCTTCATGTCCCACCAAAATGCAAAAAAGTTGGCCCAAAACACCGCCGCAAAAAACATGCAATGCGCGCTTAAAAAATCAACCTATATCAGGGGTAACACCGTCTCCTTTTATTTTAACAGTGGTATCGATATCGTCAAGCGGTCGCTGTTTCAAGGAATATGGTGTAAGGTTCGTTGATGGATTTATACAAAAGAATTCGTTGAAGTGAATGTGCCGTTACTAGAGGATAATCGAAGCCGAACGAAGGGTGGTGCCCGCCAGGATAGGTGAGATAAGGATGCGAAGAACAATCATTTTTGCGAGGATGGCAGACCCAACTCTGCATCGGTGTGGACAGAAAGCAGGGCGGGTCTACCAGCGTCGGCCGAGTGATTGTTGCTGCATCCTGGCGGGCGACACCGAGTGCGGCGGACTCGACATGCGGATGCCCGTGCTGGGGTTGACGATCGGGATGGCATTACGGATCCGAGTAGCAGCAGGTTGATGCATCTTGAGCGCCGCTGGCTGACTCTGGTACGCGGGGACGTACGGGAGAGAGCTGGAGTTGAGGGAGAAGCGGGCATCGGGGGTCACCTGGTGGGACTGGGGGGAGCTCTCGGGCGAGCCACTCGACAGCGACGAGCGATCCGACGACGACGAATGGATCGACACCATGTCGGTCTCGGTGAGCAGGTTTGGACAGAACTCGAGGTCATCGTCGAGATCGAAGGACCGACCGGCCTCGAAGCGTTGCCGGAAATTTAAGACGGCGACGGCCTCCTCGTCTTTCCTCACGCTCCTGAACTGCTGGTGCTTGTGCTGATTCTGCGACAAGCGAGGCGCTCGACGCCCACGACCGCTGTGATGCGAGGCGGAGGGAGCCTGGGCGGCGACGGGAGTAGGGTGTTGGTGAGCGTTGTAGTGGTAGTAGGAAGACATTATCGGCTCATTGACGGGAGGATGTGTGGGATGGCAGATTGTTGGGGGGTGTTGGAGCCGATGGGGTCGCTATGAAGAGTTGGGTCGGACGGGTAGCGTAGGGTTCGAGTAAACAAAGCTTGAGTGCGAGTGGATGGAGACACGATGGTAGATATAGCGATGATGGATTGTATTATGGATAGATGTTGCAAAGGATTAAGGTATGTTTGATGGAAGATTCAGTTGGGGTGGATGTTGATGGGAGTTAAAAGATGAAGTGGGAGGAGGAGGATGGATGATGGATGGATAGGTAGGTTGGATTGGGGGGGGTGGGAAGAGGGAAAGAGGGGAAAGGATGGGAGGGATGGGAGAGGCAGAGAAAGGCGATGGGCGAGAGACAAGCGACGCGAGACGAGAGACGAGAGACGAGCGAGAGATGGCTGGCGGATTGGCCGATGGCGAATGGCGAATGGCGAATGGCGGGAAAGGCGAGGCACTAGGCCTGAAGGGGGCGGGCTAGGCCGGACGGGGCAGGAGTCCGATGTACGGAGCCCTGCCCCTTGCAAAGATGCATCAATCATCAAAGAGCCATCCATCGTGAGGATCATCGAGGAACATCATCAACATCATCACTCCCACTCACTACTCGAGGGAAGAGAGGCGAGCCAGAGAAGGAAGAGGAAGCAAAGAATTACCACTCCTGAATACCTTACTGACCTACGCAACGTGGGTACCTCCTTACCTCCTTACCTCTGGTCCTCCGTAAAGGAACATGACACATGTACATGTCTGAAATACCACTAATCATCCGCCGTTTTCCTGTCCCTCCTGCACTATACCTGGGCTAAACGGCACGCCCGTTATGTGCCTGTAATACCTGTATATATCTAGCTAGGGCCTTATACTGTACTTCACTGCACTAAAGTAACTGTGCTTCACACACTGCAGACTCGCAGTGCATAGCGATGCGCCATCTCGCTCTCTCAAACGTTCGTCCGTCCGGCCACACACCGCCACAAATCGCCACAACCGCCACACCCACACACCGCCAGACCGCCAGTTCATCTGCATCACCTGCCTCCAACTGATTTTTTTTGGCGCCAGCCTTTCCACTTTTCTAACCGCCCACAGGATGGAAATCCAGATGGATCATGAGTGGTTCGACCGTTCGACAGACCCTGACGCCTTGCTGACCCAGAGGGCCAGAGGCACAAAGGGACTACTGGCCCTGGGATCATGGGATGCGAGTCTGTGACGGACCTGCGACCTGGGTACATATTAATTCCCGCGCGGGTCACGGGCTATTAGTAGCCCTGAGGGCCTGAGGGTCCCGGCTCCTGAGCCAGAGATGCTTCCTTTCCACGTCAGGGCTGAAGCAGAAAAGCAAATGTCATATTTACATGCATGAAATTACCTATTAATATCGCTAAAATTAAGGCCTAGCAAATTGTAATCTCCCTGTCTTGTCCGTGCCAGCCACAAAGATCTGCTTTGATCCCGTAAGAAGTGGTCCCCTCACGTGAGAACCAAACCCGTGACAGAGACTGCTCTTCCACACCACGCTCCAGGGACACATCGCTTAACGGGCAAAGCCCCCTATTCATCCACTGCCTCTCAGCCTTGGCCAGCCCTGTGATGCAATGATTGAAAACACTTGGGAAGCATTTTGCTGAACACTGTTCCCCTTAACCACGGGTTCCCCCCTCTGCACGAAAGCACTTGGCTTCGTTCACAGTCCTCCCTTATCCCGACAACTAATTTATCCCGACAACCAAGCTAAGTGTATCCCCTCACTCTGGCTTGTCACCTCGCTTCATTCACAACCCCCCCTTATCCCGACAACCAAGCTAAGTGCATCCTCTCACTCTGGAGTGTCACTCTGGCGAGCCACCTCGCTTCATCCACAGTCCCCCCTTATCCCGACAAACAGGCCAAGTCCATCCTCTCACCCTGCGGTGTCACGTTATTCATTCAAGACAAAGACAGTTGTCCTAACCAACAGTATGGGACGAGACCCAGGCTGATAGGGACAACATTCCAGTTTCCTTGCTTTCCCTTATCCACGCTTGATGGCGTTCCCTCATCCACGCTGTGATGGCTTCCAAGTCACGTACAAGCTGACGTGAAGATGGCTGACCCAGATGCAGCCTGGCCAGCTAGGATTGCCTGTCACCTCTTGACACCATCACAAGCATCCCGGCGGAGTTTCCACAGCAAACCTCAGAACTTTGGCCATCACCTCCTCTAAAGAGGGGCTTCCCTTCAATCGTCTCAAGTTGATTTCCACTTCTTCACCCCTAGTTGATTCCAGGATGGGCCAAAGAAGCCAGCAACCTATGGCTGATGCACATCAGTGTCTTTCTTTTGGGGCAGCTGCGGCGGTTTGCTGGCTCTTGTCATCTATCTCGATGTTGTCAGACCATGATGATCTGGGAGATTCAGACGAAAGCTCGCACGAAAAGCCCGGTGAATTCGGCTCCCTATCCACACCTCCCAAGTTTGGGCTGCATTGCCAAGTTGGCTGCTTGAAAATGCTCGTTTTATTTGTCCAACCCACGTGCTTTCACAAACCGGTTGATCTGCTCCCGAGTAAGCTTCTCGTTGTACTGTTCCTGGACCTCATAGAAAGAGATGATCTCCTGAGTACAATCAACAATGGCCTCGATATCAATATTGCTTTCTGCGAGCCAATTTACAAGTTTTTGCACCTTTGTTCGCGGCCCCCCGGCTTTGTTTTCTGCACTGCCAGCCTTTGCTTGGCCAGCTGAACTCAAAGCACTTTGGGCAGCACTCGCAATACTATTAGCAGAGGTACTAGCGGACTGAATGCCAGTAGTGTTTGGACGCAGAACTAGCGCCAGGAGGATGGCCATGATAGCAATGATATGGGGAGCAAAGAGGAGCGGCAAGTCTGTCATGTAGTGGTCGTTTATGATCGACCAAGCAAGAGCATATTCCTCTTGAGTAAGAGAGAACGTAGCTTGTAAGGAAGTTAAACTTCGATATGGTTGGTGGACAATCATTTGAGAGCTCATCTCTGATATCAAGAAGAATTCGCATTCTCCAAGCTTCGAGGTATCGCTGCTGAAGAAGTCTGTGCGGGGAAGAAAGGGTCAGCGGTGTCATGCATGCATGGTTATTGCAGAATGAGCAGGCTTACCTGGCCACAATGTCCGCCCTTCACTGACGACCAACCTGATATGATGCGGGCATTCTTCCATCTTACAAGCCAAGTATACTGCTGTTGCAATCACCAAGTATGGATTGGTCCGCCTGATCTCGACCTTTGAATAGAACCGACGGATATATAGCTGGGCCGTGGCCATGGCTTGTTGTCGTACACCCAGACGCTTTCCGAGCCTAGAAATCTCTATGACGAGGAAGTATCAGCACTATGACTTTGAAGATCTGTTCAGGGACTCTTGGTGACTTACGCTGGTTGAAATAGATACTGAGATGCCGCAGTTGTGGAAGAGGGTACATCTGAACGAGGTTACGGTCCTCATCTTCCAGCTTGGTACGGAAATCTTCCAGCTGCTGTCTCGTGAACTGCCAGTGTTTGCGCTGGGTCGATTCCCAGTAGTTGGCAGCCATCCTGAATCGAGTCCCCAACGGAGAATGGAGAGAACGGGTTCTGAGGGTAAGATCTCGTTCGAGGGGGCTTCGCGGGCGATCCGGGTGCCAAGAAAAGGCCGGAATATGCTCGAATTATCAAATCTGAATAGCCCTATACAGAGGGGGGAAAATTATTCATGGCCTTGGACATGGGATATCGATTCCGGTTGAGAATTCGTCAATAAACGGTCAAGGGTTTGAGGCTGCACAAGGCTGGACGATCTGATACTGGCACGGCTGGTGTTTCCGAGAAAACTCCCTCGCTTCGACGGAATTTGTGTGACGGAAGCCCATGAAGCTTGGAACCTCGTTTTTCAACAACAGTAAGCACTCCCGCACGAGTGAAGCTTGCACCTGAAGCAACCTCGACCGGCTGCTACAGTCCCAACTCACTCCTATCTGCGGAAGTCACGCGATTTGACCGTTCTGGCGTCGATGATAAGCAGTTCCTCGATTCCGATCATTGATTTCCCGGCCAATTCGGGCACCATGAGAAACCCATAACGATTTCGAATATGGATCTTCCGGGAAGTCAAAGCTCTGGGGATGCAAGAGTTGAGGCTCTATGGAGGAAGCTGGATCCTCAGGGAAAGGGAGAGATTGACTTGAAAGGTCTTCAACGAGGATTGAAGAAGATAGACCACCCATTGAAGAATGCCAATGATATGCTGAAGGATGTTGTCAAAGCCATGGATAAGAACGGGGACGACGTTATTCAGTATGAAGGTAGGTCTCTTGACTGGTGCGAAGGGATTCTTGCAACGATCCTGCTTTGCTTCGTCTGGATCTCTATCCAGCCTCTAGGCTAACAAAAGCTTTTGTAGAGTTCCGCACATTCGTCGAGCGCACTGAAAAGGAGCTTCTATCGCTGTTCGAATCCATAGACAGAGATCACAACGGCAAGCTGGACAAGAGTGAGCTGCAACTGGCGTTCAAGAAAGCTGGATTGATAGTGCCAAAAGCGAAGCTGAACGAGTTCTTTGCGGAGGTGGACGAAAACCACGATGTTCGCGTCTCCTACCCATTCGCCTTGCCCATTCGCCCGTTGCTAATTATTTCTAGGGATACATAAGCTTTGATGAATGGAGGTAAGTCATATACTTTTGTTTTGCTGAAGATTCAGGACTAGTCCGTAGGTAGTTGGGGTTTTGCTGGTTCGCTTTCTCGCATGCCTTGCGAACCGTGGAACTGCTTCATTGATGATGTCGCCGTCGCCGTTGCTGATACCGTTACAGAAACTTCCTACTATTCCTTCCCACAAACACGAAAACCCCAGCCCTCAAAGCGGTCTTGTCTTATTATTCTTCTGCAGTGGCGTTAAATTCCGAGGGCGATACTTCCATCAGGGAGGACACACTTGAAGGCCTAGGTAGACTGCCACAGTTTCTTAATATTTTGTTTGGAGCTATTTTCAAGATCGCCGCGCCTACACCTCCCTCCCTTTCTACGAAACCCCAACAATCTACATCTGCAGTCGACGATCCCACAACAAGTCAAGGAGTCGACGACAAGATGTTCGAGTTCCATCACGCCCACTTCATCGAAGCCACTCGAGACACTGACCTCGAGGAGTCCCGACTTCCATCCGCCAACCCAGATCAGTCAGCCATGGATAAGAAGGGCATTTCTGAACATGTCGCAACCAAGAAATTCTGGCTAATTGAAATTCTTCCCGACCCAGGCTATTTCGTAGCTGGCGGAGTAGCAGGAGCATTCTCTCGAACCTCAACAGCCCCTCTAGATCGCCTCAAGGTTTACTTGATCGCGCACGTTGATACTGCGAAAGGCTCTATTGCAGCCGCAACCCGAGGCGATGCTAAGGTGGCAGCGAGAAGCTTCGGTAAGCCACTCGTGGATGCATGCCGAGAGCTTTGGAAGGCTGGCGGAATGCGTAGCTTGTTTGCTGGTAGGTTACATACCCCAAAGATCAGAAGTTTAACTGACGTTTCTAGGCAATGGTCTCAATGTCTTGAAAGTAATGCCAGAGTCTGCAATTAAGTTCGGCTCCTTCGAAGCTACTAAGAGAGCACTATCCCAGCTGGAAGGACATGGAGATCCCCAAAAGATCAATGGATATTCCAAATTCATAGCCGGTGGTACCGGAGGTATTGCATCACAGTAAGCCTCTACTCGACTTCACGCGAACCCTTTGCTAAGCATCTACTCTAGGCTCGTGGTCTATCCAATTGATACGCTCAAATTTCGGTAAGCATACCTACCAACTTTCCAAACACATTGCGGCTCAACTGACAAATCATCAGCATGCAATGTGAGACCGTCTCGGGCGGCCTGCGCGGCAACAAGCTCATCATAGCTACATGGAAAAAAATGATAGCACAGGGCGGTCTCCTCGCTCCTTACCGTGGTTTGACGATGGGCCTGATCGGCATGTTCCCTTACTCCGCCATTGACCTCGGAACCTTCGAATTCCTCAAATCTGCACTCGCTCGCCGCAACGCAAAGATCTTGGGTTGCCATGAAGACGATGCGTTGCCAGGATCGTTCGCAACCGGCTGTATTGGTGCGTTCTCAGGAGCTTTTGGTGCCAGCATTGTCTACCCAATCAATCTTTTGCGAACCAGACTGCAGGCCCAAGGAACTGTTCTTCACCCGCCTACGTACACAGGAATATATGACGTTGCACAGAAAACTGTCACCAACGAAGGAATCCGCGGCTTATTCAAAGGAATTACGCCAAATCTTCTAAAGGTTGTCCCTTCTGTTGCCATCACCTACGTGGTCTATGAGAACACTAAGAAGATCATGGGCCTACGTTAATTATCCAGGGGTGGCTTTGCTATAGCAACTCACTATCCGCTGATATTCACAGTAGATAACAATGGTTATTTGGGCAGGAGGTATTATTGGATGCTGGGACGTTTTGCAGCAGGTTCGGATGGGACATTACTGAGAGGCACTTGCTTCCACATGGCATCTCTTTTTTACATTTCTCACAGACACGGCCTTCGATAGCGCGCTACTAAGAAGGGGAATCATCGAGCAAGCATTTTCTGCTTGCGGTTCTGTGCATACTTGCTGCGATTGTACTTTACGAGGGGTTGGTTGCATACAGACGGCGTTCACCATTTGCTTTTAGTCATACTGGAGTTAGGATACCCGACCTACGGTTAGATGGGATGGTCATAACAAATGGGTACGTAGCGCCAATAGTCACAGTCATAAGAATAGATGAACAGTATCAATGCATTTGCGTCAGCCCGTGGATTGTCTCACCTGACCATATATCAAACGTGAGAGTGCCGGCCATGGAATTTATACTATAGAATAGCTCTATTATTCACATATAAGATACAACAAGGTGTGAATCAGCCAACCGTCAAGTCTATCGTCTTGGTCACGTCCGCGATCAAACGCGATCAACAAAGGCTGAGGGCTGTCAACAGTCGACATCAAAGATCGATCTAAGAGATCAACATCCCACATCCCTTCCTGCGGTCGATTCCCAACACTTAAGTATCTCCATATCCACCTTTTTATACCTAACTTCCCAATGCACAACAGTCTCGACATCCTGTACAGCGATGCCCAGAGTCGGCAGAGCCAGGATCCTCTCCCTGCCATCAGATTCCCGAACTGCGATAGCCGGCAATGTCCACCTCACATCTCCAGGGGCTAGGTTCCTTAACACAATGCGGAGCCGGTCCTGTTCTTTCTTTGTGAGCGACCGTTTGAAGGTGGCTAAATCATCTTTGAGAAAGGGACGGATGGACAGCGGTCTAGTGCCTCGGTTTTGCACCCGCAGCCAGAAGCGCCCGTCGTAGAGGGCCCAGGGAGACGTGGATGAGCTGGTAGAGGGAGGGATGGGGATCCTGGGTCGGTTCGAATGCGTTGATGATGTGTAAGGCTGTCGCGAGATCAGCCACGTGCAATTAGCTGCCGGGCATCGTCCTCCTTCCTCCTGTATAGCTGCTGATAATGGCCGGAACTGGACTCCGGATACAGTGAATGCGGTTGGTCGCGCTGGGGCTGCGTGCTGCTTCGAAAGCTCAGCGAAGAAGATCCGCTCGACGGCACCGTGTAGTGAATGAAGGTGTACGTGCTCCTCGGGCGTCACGAACGTGATCACCTGGCGTAAGAGCAGAGCTGCAATCAGTCCAGTATCGCTCCGTGACCGCGAGTTGCGCAAGGGGCTCAGGTCAGGGAAGCGGATGGTTAAGGTGCCGGTGCGAGTCTCGAAGCCCTTGATCATACTTTTACCAAGATATGACTTCGCTTCATTCAGGAGATCGTTGCTCTTCATCTCGAATTTCTCGGATAGGCTCAGAATAGCGGGAGTTGTCAAGGCAGGTGGCATGGCGTGAGAGCTGTACATCTTCCTAATAGCGTTCCTCGTAGTGACAGTTGGGTCTTGGTTTGTGTGGTCTTCGAACCATTCCATCTGCACAGCTTTGCAAGTAGCTATCAAGCGAGCCTTGCTGAATCCCAGCAAAGGCCTGTAGACTCTGATACCACCGGTTTCAATCGCCAGAGAGTTCGTGTATTGATGAGATTCCTGGGATTGCATGGGGTGACTTCCGGCCGTGTCCAGCCCACCGCTCTCATGGACACCATGAATACCTTGACATTCTGGAATCTCCGAGTCACGTTTCATGCCCACGAGACCAAACATTCGATGGCCATTGATCAACCTCATCAGTACAGTCTCTGCCTGGTCATCTTCGTGATGGGCAAGGAACAGCGAATCGATCCCACTGTCTCTGCAAGCCTTGCCCAGCGTTTGAAACCTGTACTTCCTGGCCAGTGATTCAAAATTAGGTAAATCTGCGGGGCGTTGATAGTCACCCCAGTCGATCTTCAAAACTTGTGTACGGATTCCTTTTGAAATTAGCTTTTTATTTCTTCTTATTACGGAGAAGGGCTCGAATACCGCGTCGTTCCAATACGTTCGACACTGCTCTTGCCTCAACATCACTACCCTCTCTTACCCCGTGATCTACAACAAAAGCTTTGAATTGGACGTGTGGTAGCACGGCGGCAGCTGTTTGAGCATAGTCATGGCGTATTCCAGAGCCTATGCTCTCGAAAGGGGTCTTCTGGATTCTAGAGCAGAGAGCTGCAAGAGCCATAGAATCAACCCCGCCACTTACAGCCAGGCCTAATTGATTGACCGTCAGCTCCCGTTTATTTTATAACGGATCATTCTCAACGATTTGAGGTTCTTGCATACCAAAGGTATTCGACCGCCGCGCCCCGTAGGAGCTGGGCCGCCTCCATGTCGAGAACAGCGCGTTGGCAAACTCTACCACCGAAATCGGGCGAGCGGGAGAAGGCAGCACCTTCAAGCTGGCACTGGCACCCATTCCATTGTTACTGCGGAAATACTTATGGTATATGGGTGAGGACCAAGAATTGGACCTAGGATGACTAAAGGTTTGGGTAGTGGTAGCTAGATAGGGGGAAGTGTGGCAGCATCAAATTCTAGATCTTCCAAGTAAAATATTTATAAATAGACGAGCTCTCCTACAACCTCGCCGAAACCGTCACGGCCATGGACCCTCACCTCCCATGCTGGCGCCGGACCATTCCATGCATGTGAAGGTACCCCTTACCTCTCTATAACGTTTGCCTCCCGGGGGGCTTCTTCTAACAATGGTTTCCCAAGCCCAGCCTACGTTCACTACAGCCCTCCTCTCGGGTGCTTTGGCTGGGACCACCGTCGACCTCTCTCTCTACCCTCTCGACACCCTTAAGACGCGACTCCAGTCCTCCGCCGGCTTTCTTGCCTCGGGAGGCTTCACCGGCATCTATCGTGGTGTCGGCAGCGCAATTGTCGGCTCTGCGCCGGGCGCGGCACTTTTCTTCTGCACCTACGAGTACTCAAAGAGCTTATTATTCGCGAGACGGAAAGCCAAGGAGGTCACGGATGGCCAGGTCGGTGATTGGACGGCGCCAATCGAACATATGATAGCTGCCAGTCTTGGGGAGGTCGCTGCGTGTGCTGTCAGAGTCCCAACAGAGGTCGTGAAGCAGCGGGCTCAGGCTGGCCAGCGTCCTTCGTCTCTGGCCTCGTTAGCAGCCATTCTCTCACAGCATCGCACCATTGGCATCCGGGGGGTTTGGATGGAGTTATATCGCGGATGGTCCGTTACCATCATGAGGGAGGTGCCGTTCACGGTTATACAGTTCCCGCTGTGGGAGTCGATGAAGGAGTACCGAAGGAGAAAGTCTGGGAAGGACGGGATCACGGCTTTTGAGAGCGCGTTATCGGGGAGTGCTGCTGGTGCTATTGCTGCGGGCATCACAACGCCTTTGGATGTTCTCAAGACGAGAATGATGCTGGCTAAGGAGAAGACGGCCATGGTACCTTTATTGAAACAAATTTTGAAGGATAGCGGCCCCAGGGCCTTTTTCGCAGGGATCGGGCCCCGAGTGCTTTGGATCAGTGCAGGTGGTGCTATATTCTTGGGCTCTTATCAATGGGCATATAATTCGCTCTCGAGGGAGGGGTAGATCACCCATAATGTTGGGCGCGATATTGAAGAAGAAATCATCACGTATAACGGCAGACAAATAGACGAGATGGCCGTGGGGGGCCTTATTCAGGGTTACAATTAGAGACCCTTTAGATAAAATACACTTCAATCCATGAAAGAACTCTCTGCATAGTTTCTCTAAGAGGATTTGTGAGAATACCTGCAGGATCCTCGATAATAAATACCATCCGAAGCTATTTCCCAGATGGTATATCTACCTACTGTCTACCAACCAGACCAGCTTAGCTCATCGTCCCGTCCATGGAGACCAAACTCATGGACTACACCATTTGCTATCGCGCTTGACTTATATGAATCTCGAACCAACTATGAACAAGGGTCAAGATAGATATGATGTAAAAGTACCACTCGATCAGACAAATTCTGACTGTCGAGATCTCACGCAGCAGAAGGTGTAGCAGCTTGAGCAGCTGAGGTAGAAGTGTCAGTCGCTGAGTTCAGCACCTTCTCAAAATTGATGAGTTTTCGACCATTGCTCTTGTAGTACAACAATACATCCGCACCCCCTTTCCAAACATGGGCACGGAGGGTAGCAAGACTCATAGTTATTGGTAATTTCTAGATCATATATCAGACGAAAGTCAAACCGATGTTAAGGAGGAAACATGCCTGGTCATAACAATACAATTCCAAATATTCCTCTGGTCGCAACGCATTGGGGTCCGGTTCTTCTGGGGGAGGTTCGATGCGCTCCGCTACATAGGCCAATATTTTCTTGACTCGTAGCATCCTATTGGCATTCAAGCGCGAGTTGCCATCGGGACCAGCGATGCTGGGGAGAAGGTCCTGCCAAGGTTGCAACACGAAGGAAACCTTCACCGGCTCCTTCAATGGGATCCTGTTCTGCTACAATGTTAGATGACAGCCCAGTAATGATGCGGATTGTAAATGTACCCTTAGAAGTAAATCTCCGAGCCACATCGGTGCTCGTTCCTCGATCAGACTTGCGTCTTCGCCGAGCGTCGCAACTGTTCCTCTGTAAAGATCTGCACTCCCACCAGAAGTCTCTTCTTGAATGATAACCGTAGTCATCGGTGGGGGTTTGAGGACCGGTGTCTCATTCGGCGGGCTTGGCGTGATACCAGTCTCAACTGGCTGATCTGGATTCTCTTGTAAAGCTTTCTCATACTCGATTCTGATCTTTTGGACAACACCGCGAAAGTTATCATCAACCTCTTTCTCCTTCTCTCCGCTTTCCGAGGTTTCAGAGCCGTCCTCAACTTTCTCATCAAGTACAACAGGCTTCTCGGTGTTGGTCGATGCAGACCGATTAAGCTTCTTGCTACCAAAGGACATCCCCATTCGAAACTTCTTTCCGAAGAGGTTACTACTGTCCTTGCCACTATTCTCCTTATCCGGGTCGGACGGTGATTTTGGAGGTTTATCATCGTAGCGCTCTCCTGGGGTTATAACGGATTTTCCACTGGCATCAGGAGAGAGGGGTGTGCTTGAGAAATAATCGACAGGCTTGTCGGCGGAGGTCCGGCTCGCCTGAGATCCTCGTGTATCGAGAGGAGCTCCACCTTCTGGAACACCAGGTAGATGATTGAGAGGCGCTGGTGTGGCAACACCAATACCCATGCCTGGGGTCATTGGAAAAGGAGTTCCATTCGCGCGAGGTGTGGCCAAGCCTACACTATCCTGCCCGGTAACTAATGGTGGCGTGGGTATCTGAATGGATAACGGCGGCGCATTGATGCGAAGCCCCTTATTTACACTCTCATTCAGTTCTTTCCGATAGATCTCGTCTCGTTTGATCATTTCGTCGACAAGATTTGAGAAAAGGTGGCGTAATATCCATTTCCCAAGATTTACTAGCAGTGCCACGTCAGAAATGCTGCAGGCTCAACTCGAGTCTTCAATTCTAGCACACTTACTTCTCTGGTCTTCTCGAAATTCAACAGCCTCTTCCAATTCAAGCTCATCAGCATACATCTCAGCATCAAAGCAATTATATTCCTCCAGCACTACAGCCAGTCGGCCAGTTCGAGTATCTATCGAGCACCATGGAGCAACGGCCTCCATAGTGTTGACTTCTGGTTCAACATCTTCAAGGTGTCTCTTGCCGAATGATTGGATGGGAATACACTTTTGCAAGGTCAGCGGAAACCCTAGAATCTCGCGACAGGAAACATACCAGCAGCAAATCCCAAAGTAGAACATCACCAGCAGTATCTAAGGTCAAGACTCTCCGTCTATCATTTAGCAGTTTATGCTTTACCAGGCCATGCTGTCCTTCGATCGTTTCTTCCGGTAAAGCGTGAATTGGCACAATCACCCCAATATCCGGGTCTACAATCATCTCGGGGCCTTTCCGAAAGCTCCAGCCCGAAAATGTATCGTCGGCATCTCTTGTTACCGGGGCAGGAAAGTTGGCAGTATTTGAGATCCTCAAGACTGACTGTGCAGAAATTTCCGTCTTGGAATGGCCATTTGCGATAGGGGGGCTAGGTTGCTTCGGCCGTGAGGCTGTACTAGTAGCGCTGTGGTGCCGATAGGCCTCTGGTAATTGGATATCGTCTCCAGTATCAACATTTGCCCAGCGATTGATAGAAGAGCTTGAAGTTGCAGTCCAGATATAATCCCCACAAGCAATAACTTTGTTCACGCCGTCATTTTCTTGGGCTACCGCGAGTGAAAGGCCATCGTCCATCTCGCCAAGGGTGCCTCTGACATCGGTCTTCACCACCAGACCGGATCGATCGCCGCTGTAGAAAATTCCGAGGTTCGGATCATCTGAATAGAGAGACCAGACACTGTCATTGTGCATTGTCAATGTGTGAATGCATCGTCCTGCCGTGACACTCCAAACTTTGACCGTCTGGTCGGAACTCGCGGTCATAATCGTGTCGCCCGTCTCGTTGATTAGGATATCTCGAATATTATCTGTATGGCCCACAAACTTCGTAATTCTCTTTCCAGATCTAGGATCCCAGAGCCGCACGATAGATTCCGGGCCTCCGCTTGCGAGTATGCTTCGACTCACACTCAAGGCATATACAGAACCTTTCTCGTTCTTCTCCTCGTCCCCGACCTCAATCTCGAGTTGGTTGCCTGCCCCATTGAGATCCCATAGACATATGCGTCGATCCAACCCTCCTGATGCAACCCAGTCCGCCTGAGGATGTGGTGTCGCAAGACATTTGACATAGTCGGCGTGTTGCCCAATTGTTTGAGGTGCTTCGATCCCGTCCGATAATGGTCGCCATACTTTGACCGTCAAATCGGACGATGCTGATACCAGAGCAGTGTTATTCTGTGCGAGGACAATATCGTTGACCCAGTGGGTATGCGCCTGGGTTTGCGCCCTGAAAGTCGTTGGTCGGTGTTGTTTTGAGCGCGAGATTGTAGGAGGGTCTAATGGAGAATCGAATGGATTTTTGGAAGGAGATGCGCTCTTTAAATCAAGATGTAAATCCCAGGCACAGATTGCGCCGTCTCTGCCCCCCGAATAACTGTCAACCTGTTAGCCAGCTCTTTAGGTCGCTATGCTTGGTGCGAAGCACAATGACGGTTCTGGCTTACAGGATCGATTGCTCACTGTCGACAGCGAGACCATTAACTCCTAATCGATGCCCGCCGGGGGAATTTGCGAGAGGAAGGACTGTGTTTGCAGAAGAATGATGAGCTCCCTCCCTCCGGAACCACGATGCGGGGAACAGAACTGACCATAGCTTATCCTTTGCCTAGCCTTTCTGGCCATCGCCACTTTTCACGACGGCAGTCACACGCATCAGGATTCTGCGAGCATAGAGTGATTGTCACACGATCCTATCGATGCATGTAAGCACAATAGCAATGCTGCGCTGAGGAGTGAAGTGCAAGTATGGATCCAACGGTGATGCCGGGCATCACTACTCCGTAGGCGGGTCTCGTTCGGCCTGCACTCCGTACGCTCCGTACGTAATACATACAGCCCGCCGTTGAATGCAGATCGCCTGAACGTGGGGTCGCGTCTATTTGACAGCTGCGGATTATGTTAATAGCCGCCCAGGCAAACGAATCTGTAGGTTTTGCAAAGATCGTTGTTGGGCAATTCTAACGTTTCTGGCTTGTATTTTTATGCCTAACGTAGGTACCGTACCCTAAATACTCGTTGCCGTTGTCTCCTCCTATCCAGTCCAGGCCACCGAATCCTTCATAACCAATAATCAAACAATAAGGGTATCTTTCGCATTCCTTCTCCCAAAACGCCAAGAATCATATCCCTTCAAATAAGACCTCCTTTCGCCCATTCGAAATCACCAGTGAACCCCCGATTAAGTAGCACAGCAGCAATATTCCTCCGCTGCTGTGTCATATCGCTTTCTCTGTAGCATGAGGTATCAAGCCCGAGAGCGACACAGAAAGCGTTTGTGCATACGAACACCCCACAGTCATATCCGTTGTTCTGACGAGCACACGCAGTCCGGGGGGTTTTCCATTCCTCTTCGATGTATGCATCTCCAAGCTGGAATTTGAGCCAACTTCGCATAAGGTTGACGAAATGTTGTGGACTGCCTCCCATACTATCAAAATACTCGATGGTCTTGGCTATTGGCCGCACTACACCAACGGTCCAATGACTCCCTTTACATATCGGGATAAATACGGAGTCTACCTCCATTAAAGATGTGCCAGGTGCCTTTTTCCTTCTCATCAGGCCTTGCGTACTGGCCGGCCCTTTCTTGATGAGGTTTTCGTAGAAGAAGCTGTTGTGGGCAATGAATTTCGGTACTTGTTTGGCCGATTCGCCAGAACCATACGGGTCAGCTGCTGCTGCACGGTTGGCAGCATCCACGATCCATTCAATATACGCGTTGATGATTTCGTCATTAAGCCAAGCGTGATGGCCCAGAAGGGTCTGGAAATCTTTCAGACGAAGTTCTGTTCCTCCAATTGTGGTGGTAATGACACGATGCGGGCTGTTCGTCCATTGCGCGTCGTTCACAGCACTTTCCCAGGCAGGGCTTAACGGTTGTACCAGGGCTTTCAGTGGGTGGCGTCTAGTAAGCCTGAGTTCTTTTGCTGCACGGATAGCAGCTTCCCTCTCCTTGACTTTCCGCTCTCTGGCCAGCCTTGAGCGTTTCTCAGCGATAAATTCCGAAGGGTTCAATAACGCGGGCTCCTTCTCATCCTCGGGAGTGAGGAGGAGGTTGTTCAGCCGTTCTTCCAAAGTAATCCCATTGTCTGGCGTTCTATATTTGCTCCGTGACGAGTATTGGGACCTTTGAACAGATTTTGGGGTGGTAGGATTGAGTGAGAAGCTGAGCCTAGGTCCAGGGGCGCGGACGGGAGGCAATATGAGCTCGCCAGTGCTTGGTGAATGGAAGGAATCGGAATATCTGCGATAGAGGAACCCTTGCGAATTTTTGCTCTCGTCTGAAACTGGTTCTTCTGCCTTTGGCTCTGGTTCTTCTACCCTTGGTTCGGGTTTCGAGCTCGCCTTGAGCAAGCCAAGCTCCGGGGGAGCCCAGTAGTCATTGATGCGCTGCTGGAAATCATCCTCGGTAACGCAGCCTGTATAATCCAGTTTCCCGCGACCCGCCTTTCGATGCTCATCGACAACCGACCTCGATCTGGATTGATTTGTGGGCCGCAGCTTCTGACGCTTGAGCGCAGTTGCACCATCATCCCTCTCTTGAGATGACTGTATATGGGAATCTGCGACGACTAAGGCTGTATTAGAATATAATTAAGCACCGCATGCTTCTGTACTCACTCTTGCTTGATGTATAGCTCATTGTGGTGTAAGTTGGAACCCCAAACCAGCCTGTGCACCAATCTCTACACCAAGACCAGGCTCGAGAGATCGCGTCGCTGATGGTGGTCATAGTAGTGGGGGCTTGAACAGGCTGAGCAATTTGTCAGTTTTAGTTGCAAAATGCTAGATCAGGACCCAAGAAAGTGACTTTACCTCCAGGACTTCGGTCGAGTTGCGGTTCAGCTCCTGGGATGCCCTTCTCTTTTGACTGGTCATTTCGAGGAAAAGACCGCGCGATCAGAAGGTCTTGGCAGGGTCAACATCGAGGAGTGAGCAGTTGTTGAGATAAGTTAGGTCATCCGCAGTTCATCATTTGGAGATCGGTGTGTTGTTGGGCTGTTGTATGTATCTGTTGTTGTAGCGTACGTATTGAGAGGGTTTGAAAGAAACGCGATTACGGTTGCGGCTCGTGAACAAGCGCCACTAGTCCACTAGCGCCGATCAAAAAAGGGCGCGCTTCGTCTCTTCTTTCGCGATAATGTGTTTGCTCCGAAAATGGTAGATTCAAGAATAAAGGGATCAATATCAGCCACTACGGGAGAATTACAAGTGGTGTAAGGATCATTAGTTCTTTGTGAATAGGCATTAAGCTACATCAAAATATTTACTCCGTACAGTATGCGTCTTCTAACTTCATATCTAACTTCATAGCTGAGCTCTAGGCTCCCCAAAGCTCTTAGAGGAAAAGGCCCCAAAATAACTGTTCAAAGCAGCAACAGTCGCACTGCCTTCAACCAGGCTAACGACAATACCTACATAGCCGTCTGGTCGAACAACAATGACACCGCCCCTCTCCTGATCCAGCCCCATCTTAGCATGCGATGCCGCAGTTGCATCCGGGACTCTGTGATCCCAGATATCATCGGCATAAATATGATCCCGATATCTGGCCAACACCTGTGGGACATCTCTCGAAATCTCAATATCGCTCCTCTTGCTCGCAAAAATTGTGCAAAATGTGAAGAAATAGCTGTGGGGATTGTGCTTCTCGTGATGCGAAACAGAATTGATATCCGGACGCAGGTAGGAAGTGAAGAAGGAGGATTCCTTGTTGAGGTTATGGGCGAAATCTTGAAGGGCTTGGCTCGTTACAGAAGGCTTGCCTGCATAAACGTAGATTCTGAAGGAGCCGTTGAGTGGAATTTCTTGTTCGAGATGTACCACATTAGCATCTACAACGCGGGTAACATTGGAATTGATGAGAATGCGCCCGGTGCGGTTCTTGTTGCCCTTGGGGTTGATTATGCTTGATTGCGCAGGGTGCGAAGGCGACCAGTTGAGCGAATTTGGGTTATAGGCTACTCCGTAACCGCTGGTAAATTCGCACGATTCTTTGAAGGTCTTGATGAATTGGTTTTCTTCCTCCCCGGCTGGTTTCTTCTCAGCTCCTCGTTCTGTTTCTGTTGCTGCTGCGATATCTTTCGCTGCTGGCGCCTTTTGAGAAAACAAAGCTGCATATTTGGCGTCGAAGTTCAGGAGGTTTTCAGCAATAAGCTTCCGTTCGGTTTCATATGAGTGGAGGAGAGACCTGTCAGCAAATCCAGCCTCAACATGGTGAATTTTCCAAGCCAAATTGAGCGCGTCGAGGAAGGCTGTGTTCATGCCCTGGCCGGCCTTGGGCTATAATATCGGTTAGCATATGGCCATCTATCTCAATGCGAGGTTTTCCTACACTATGTGTGTGGCAGGCATCGCCACCCATGAACACACGATGGTCAAGGGTATATTTGTCCGCGATACCTTGTCCAATTGGGTACACGGAGTACCATTCAACTCGCTCCCATTCGATGCTGTAAGGCTGCAAGATTCGCTTCGCTGAGTTTTGCACCTCTTCTTCTGTTGCGGTTTTCCGGGGGTTCCAATCAGGGTCTGTTGAGGACGCAATCTGGATATATAAACGGACGAGGTTGTTCTCTCGGGGAATAACCATAATCGAACCGTACTCTGAATGAATTGTGCATTTCATCTATGAAGAAAGGGTTAAGGCTGTTGAAACTCTCTGCATTCTTTATGGAGCTTACCTTGATATCCGGAAAGTCTGTCTTAACAACACCGTCCATGACTCCCCAGACATGCGCAATTGGATCCTTGTGTTTGATGCCAATCTTCAGCTGTTCTCTTACGAAAGACCGTGATCCCTCCCCGCTGAACAAGTATTTCGCTCGCACAGTTTCCTTTGCACCGCCATCAACATGCTCTAAATCCACCTCCACGGGGTATTCGGGGTCTTTCTTCTCGTCTGACCTGAAGCCTTTAATGGTCCAGGGTCTCTGAATGTTCACTCCATTCTTCTCCAGATCCGAGATAAAAACGCGCTCAATGAGTCCTTGATGCAAAAGGGTCGTGAATGGGTATCTAGCATCAATGAAACTCGGGCAACTTGCCCATGTTCCGGTTCTGGTTATACCCTTTGCCTTCGCACTAGGATCCCAGAATGCCACCTCATAGACTTTAGCAGGTTCATGGGCCATGATGGCTGGCTTCAGTCCCATGTTCCGCAGGAGGTCAAGCGATCGAGGTTGGATGCCATCCGCTCGCCCGGTCTTCGTTGGTTCGGGTCTGTTGTCGATGTGCTTGATTTTGTATCCCCATCTTGCGAGGCAGGTCGAGAGCAAAAGTCCCACTGGCCCAGCACCAATAATGACAATATCATAAGTGTCTAGAACCGGTTGTTCAGCCATGTTGTCGATAGGGGGTATACGAAGTCAGAAAAAAGGGATGGACGTGTGTAATACAGAGAAACTGGAGGAACAATCACACGATCTGACCCATGGGGACGTGGAGATGGGTTATTTTATATTCAGGACACTTCCAAGAGAAGAACATACCGTGGAGAAAGTTCGGAATTCTCTCCGGCACTTTCAAGTGCCAATGATAATGGGTCGCGCGCCATATCGCCGTTCAGCATGGATTTTCAGACGTTGCTAGGAGCGGCTGAGGGGCTACATAGGGCCGGACGTTGGATGCGGCAATGTTCGATTGCTGCAACAACAGGCCGAGATAGTCCCCCGCATTCAGTCCCAGCTACTCGGCTAGTACTTCGGTAGCCAGTGGCCATCGGCGTCTGATGACGGGAATAAATAAGCGCAGGGGCTCACGTAATCAGGTTCACGTGGTCATGGAGGCCACCGTATCCCTTCGACAACATCATCATCCAAAACCCTTCTGCAAGCGCCGGTGACAGAGTTCAGAATCATGTAATGGGCGCCCAGGGGCTGTAGATCAGGGACCCCAACTTTGAGATGTGGCAAAGCCGGGAATTGATCATGGCGGAGATTGATATGTCGAAGAAGTACGACGGGGCTTTCTTGTTGCCCGTCAGCTAAGCTCTGGCGGCCCTTCATTGATATCGACTCGCATCTCTCACAGAAGATATCTTGTCATCATGTGTGATCTTTCCTCGAAAACGCGAACCGCCTTTCTATACATGACTTCTTCGATCCCGCTGTCTTCTCTGAGGGTTTTAAACGGACGCTTCAGATCCCTTGACAGATCAAACGTATTTTGGGAGGGCAGTATTGCGACTTATGCTGAATATGACGGGTGTTTTGCCTGAGAGTTCTTGGCTTGGGAAGCTTGGAATCGGGTTGGAGAAATGCCGTCAGCTCGCTCTCGGAGTCGAGGCAGCGTTTATTGCGTCTCTGAATATAACTTTCCGCACTTTGAACAGGCTTTCATCTCCTTGTGTTCTCGATGCCGTTCAGAAGGATATGCCGCCTGGAAGTATGGGTCAGCGTAGAAAGGGCTCAGTAATCCTGTGAAGCCAGGAAGTCGGTATGGCCCAAGATCAAGCGATTCTCCTTGGGCTGCCACATCAAACAGGATGAACAGGATAGACCTCTCCACTGAAGTGGTCCTTCTTAGAAACACACATCTGCTCGAGATGAGCCAGTACTTGGGCCGGCGAAGGGCCCGACACAGTTCAAGACCACGCGATAGGGCAAACCGGATCTTTAGAAGAGGGACGAGAAGAAGGCAGGGGAGGATACGAATGATGCAGATTGGTCTACTCATTAGGATTTTAATCTTCAAAGCATATGTATTCAGGCGCTTGTATCTTCCTTGCCCTTGAAATTGGTAAGGAGGGAGGGGTAAATAAGTAGGGCCCAAGAGAAGAATCTGAATGTACCCGAGAGATTTGGTTGGTCCTCTTCTTTGGATTCTAATTTCCGAAATTCGTGCGCGGATTTTGTAGCTGGCCTTGCTCAGGAATGGTCATGTATTGGGGGCTTTGGCTTTGGTTTAGAGCGAGGCACAAAAACTACAACTCTCAGTTTTGACTGTCCTCTGACTGTCAACTTACCCCGCGTAAACTTGTTCCCCCACACTCCACCCACACAGCACTGGATCATACACTCTCACAGGTGCCGACCAATCCATTATTGTTCATTACCTGCATGTTTCCTTGTGCATTCGCATCTGCTCGTTATATTCTTGTACAGTCCTTTCTTTGACCTTTTCCCTTCTCATCTCTCGTGCGCCGCGCACTGCATACTTCTGAATCTGCGTCAGCATCCATCCGCACCACATCGCGGGCGCAGTATGCCGACGCCATCACTACCCCGTCATCGCGCCAGCTCTGCTGCTGATTCTAATCTCGACGCCCTTCATCCGATCCTAGAGAACTTTCATTTGCCAGTTGAGCTCGAGGGAGCCCCAAAACGTTCGGGTGTCCACAATCTACTCAGAGAAGGCTGGGATGAAGACCGTATGTGCCTTCGCCCTCTCCCTACAAAGCCAGTGCTAATAACATGAAGAATGCCGCAGATTTCCCCTTAAGCATGCCTCGGTCCCTCGAGACCTCAATTATAAGGATGGATTAATGGTAATTCACCCTCTACTTCAGGAGCGTTTTGGGGATGAAAACATGGACTTGGCCATTGGAGTCCTTGAAGAGTGAGTCTACCCGGAGAGAGAGAGAGAGTACTTCCTTTCCTGGGCTGTTTTATATACAATATATAATGCCTTCGTCTCATAGGGCTGTCTTAAGACACATAGGCCACAATACATTCCTGCCCTGTTTCGTCCCAATCCTGCAGCTGCTGACACTCCGGTCATCCAGATTAATTGAAGTTGACCCTGCTTTCCCCGTTCCATGTGAATATCAGCGCTGGAAACACCAACATGCAAAGAGATACGTAGGCTTCGAAAACTCCTCTATAAGATTCAACTTATTTATCCAATGTAGGACGACTTTCAACTTCCTCACGCCCCCCATACATCCACGATCATTCAGAATATCAAGCCCACAGAGGCCCTTGCTGAGTTCCGGGCTAGAAAAAGAAGGGGCCAGGCGCCTTTCTGGTCCCATTATATTCTTTGACAGGGGTCTTGACGAGGGCCTCGATGACTAGTGGAGTTCCAAGTCCTCAAACTACGAACCACAAGAACCTCTCACTGACTTGGAGTATCTGGGGAGTGTTATCCCTGTCGGAAATGGAAGGGCTCCATTACGCTTATCGACAGCGTTTCTTCCCGAATCAGACATTTTTCCTGAGTACGGTTTGCAACCAATGATAGATAGCAGCATGGAAGCAGCATTTTTCACGTCCTACTCACTGGCTTGTGAGCAAGGCAGACGCTATTGCGTGAAAACTAGTTCTCCCTCACAGAAACAGCACCGGGTATCAGGGAAGAACTATGACCGACCTAGAAATTACGACACTGGGTTTGTGGATTCCGTTGGAATGGATTTCTTTCCTGTCAGAGGGGAAGATTTGTCACAAGACGAGCAAGTCAAAGACGTGACACAAGAAGGGACTGGATCTGAGAGCGGTCAGATAGACAGTAGGGCTGTCTCGAAGTGGGACATGGTTCGAAAGTTGGTTTCTGTCCAGGAGTGGGAGTCACAGAAGCAGATATCCTTGAATTTCGATGGGGCCTCGGATCGATTCTCCTCCTCTGCTCCCAAATTCGACAACAAACAATCAAGATACCACAACACTATCAGACACAGTATTTCCCACAGCGAGAGATGGTCCACACCTTCAATCAGCAATAGTTCAATGGACCTAGATCGAGGACACGCTAGGCTTCCAGCCCTCTCTCCAACAAATCCAAAACCCTTGAATGTCCGCAAGCAATCAAGCCAAGTTTATCCCACCCCGAGTCAACAGCAATCGAATCCATACAATCCCTCCCAAGGACATTTCGAAACCCCAGTCTATCCACCTCGAATTTCTTCTATTCGCGAACGTTGGCAACCAAACGAAAGCGCCCAAGCTCGCGCGACGCGTATCAAGACCGCTTCTGCAGTTGACAACAGTGCACAATCAACACTGTCAAACTACAGAGTACATTATCTCTCCGATACTTCCATTGACGTGCCTTCTACACCCAACACCACGGCTCGGTCGATACTCTCCAGCTACAAAGAAAGCTATCTCTCCGACCTCCCCGACACGTCACCTGGAATCATGGGCGATTTTGTACCGATCGACTCATCGGATATGGCGTATAGGCCAGCAAAAGGGGAGGACAGTAAAGTTTTGTTTCACCCGTATACTTCCCTTTCATCACTCACAATGACGATTACTGATTTTTACCAGCACCTGCAAGGCCCGAAAAGTCACGAATGTTGTAAACCCTTATGAGTTCGAGCCATCCTCCCCGTATAGTAATGAGGCGCGTCAGACCAGGATCACCGACTTCATAGATAGCCATGAAGGCACTCTTGTTTATAGCCCACGGCTTTCACACATGAAGAATTCCCGTTCTGAGGGAAATGCGACTTACATGACGCGTCGATCTGATCCTACGGCTCACGAATCGAAGCCAACTGGCTATGCGATGCATAGGAGCGAGTCTTCTCCAAGTCATGAGTCTAAGCCAACTGGCTATGCGATGCATAGGAGCGAGTCCTCTCCAAGTGTTGCGCCACTCCGATTCCCTACATTTCGAGGCGGATCACTAAGCTCCGAACTTAGTTCATATTCCCTGGAAGATGATGGATCTGCCTCCCACGCTCGCCGTGGCCGTCAACAGAATGAACATGAAGGCCGCCATGACCGCCAAGATGTGGACACAGGGATGTTTGCTCCATCTTCTTCTCGTCAGTCGACTAAGGATTATGCTCGAAAGTCACGGTCCCGCTCTCCTTCTCGACTGCCACACCAGGAGTCAATGCATTCTTATGCGTACTCTCGTAACCTTCCTAGCTCGCCCACCAAGATCCTTGGCAATGTTTCCGAGCGCGATGAGCAGTCCCAAAGCCCGCCGTGTACTCCGCCCAAGAAGAGATCTCGCTCGCCAATGAAGAGGATGTTTGGAGAACACGGCTGGCTTGGGCCATCGCCTGATGAGAAGCCAGAGCATAATTTACGCTCCAAGAAATCATTTCTTCCTCGTAACGAAGATTCGCCCAATCGGAAGAAGACTACGATGATGGGAAAGCTTAAGACTAAACTTGAGGAAATTGTAAGTAGACTTTTCGTGTGAATGTGTCGCCATGGTTAACGGAGATCAGGCTGAAAAGGCAGATCTGAGTCCAATGTTCAAGTCCGACCACGAAAAGCCCGCCAAATCGATCCTGCTCTCAATATCCCTTGGACCGGCTGAGCAGGCCAGAATCTACATGGAAGTAGAACTCATGTTAGTTCACACAGCCAACAACTTTCTCATGAACCAATTCAGCCAAGGTCGAATTGCTGTGGACTCAATCAAGAAAACCGTCGACACGTGGAAAAGCAAGGGCAGACCAGTAGTGATCGAGTTCATGTATGACCAAACAACCCAGCGCGATCTTGTTGCAGCTAATCAGCACAACTTTCGATTCCACGGTGATGGGGCGGGTAGTGAACATCGAGTCAATTCAATGTTATACAATTGGAAGCAGGTCGCAAGCCAAATGTCGATTCGCACCTTCTGCAATGCAGATACAGTCGTTTTGAAGCTTCTTTTCGATATTGGCCAGGTCCTTGAACTCCTGGGTGCTGGAGAGCCAATGATGCTCAGACTTCAGAACATCCGAGCCATTGCTAGTGAACATATGCGGATTGCTCACAAGAAGGACATCAAATCTGGAACCCAGGCCCCTGCCCAAGGTCGAATGATGGCTTGGAACGTACAATCTTCAGTCGGCAACATCCCTAATGGCCAACCGCCCATGGAGGATGCTTACGGTGGCCTAAAGCTTGTACCAGACTCCTACACCAACTAATCTTGAAATACACCACTTCTGAGCCCTCCACCACGCTGAGGCGGGGATATGTACAGCATGATTTTATGTATGAGTCCCATCCATTGCACGACTACAATTTTTCTGTTCTTTTCTTTTCTTTTCGTTCCCCTCGTCAGCGCTCGTCAGCGTCTCGGACACGCGCCATCTTCCTATTCCGTGGGCACATTGGGTCCGTTCCTGAGATTCAACCTTTTCCAAATCGGCGCATTCGGTGGCAGCTTCCTCAATCTTGGGTCATCACCTCGATGTGCCTCTCGTCTAATAATGTTCATAAAAGGGTTGGCTCTTATCTTGACCTTTGCCCATTTCGTCTCGCGTCAAGCAAATCAGTTTTCTTTTGTCCTGTGGGAGGAGTGGAAGGAGTGGGAGAAGTGGAGGAAAGCTGCAGGCTCTTTCTGCCCAGCCCGGCTTGTCCTGTACGAGTAGGCGCTTAGCTAGATAATTCATCAATTCATCCTGTACAAGGTGTCCCAAGCTCGTGATTACTGTGGGGTTCTCTTTAAGGTTGATTTAGTTCAGACCTTTTCTAGCATCTGGGCTATTATTACTAAGTATTTAGTCATTCGAGGTTGCCAGGTACCTCGGAACCATTCTCGAGGTTGTGAGATACGTCATCGCGCCCTGAGGGCGAAGGTGACAGCACGCGCGAACCTTACTTCTTACGCCTCATGGGGGTAAGGCATCACGATGCTACCAGCAAAACAAACCTCATTCGCGTCGTGGCTACCTCGCTTCTTCTGGCGGTCAGGATACTCATCAAGTACTTCCCTGCCTGCTCTACTTTGTCTATCTTACCTCCTCTATACCGACTGTACCTCATGATACATAGATATCGCTCGACAGCTCTTTGTCCCTTGATATAATTCCCATCACCAGCTTCGTTACGCAGACCCCGCCGATTAGAGGTCAAAGTTATATTCCCTCGTCGCTGCTCAAGAGCAGCAAGCTCTGCAGGCCAGAGCCGTGCTGTGTTAACTATTTAGACCCTTCCCAGCTCCGGTGAGTATGCTACGTCTTCTATGAGGCCATGCGGTTGACTCCAAACAGTGACCTCTGCAGGAATGTCTGAAACTCCTCATACCTACGGGCCCACGTGTCGTCTCGCCAAAACGGTCAGCTTTTCGGGCTCCAAGGGCGACGATGATATGCCAGAACTGAGGGCTCAATACTTCTACTCCTCCGCGCTTTCAATAGACGACCCTCTCTCAGTAGTCCCGACTGGCAACTCTGAGGCTACGAAGTATCCTCCTCGACCGTTCTCGGCTTACGACAATGACGCTCTCGAAGAAGCGTGGGTGGGTCTTGCCTCTGAGAAGGATCGCAAGAATCATAACAGGAGCAAATCACCAAAATCGGGCTGGAAGCGGTTCACAGAGAGACACAATTCAACGGCTGGCATATCCATCCAAAAAAACAACAAGAGGAATAGTCCCAAGGCTTCTCCTACAGCCGCTGCACTCGTTATTCCCTCGAGGGCTAAGGATGGGGAAATAGATTCCCAGCGAGAAGACTCAGATAGATTCAGGAACATGTCTGGAGCCTCCTTGTGTCCAATTGATCCCAGACCTGAGGACGAGCAGCCCGATTCCATAGATCCTACGCCGGATACATTCCTCGGCACCAGCAATGGAAACGACGAAACGGATTATCAAACTGGTCGTAAGATTCCAGGAAATCAGGTTATTCAACGGAAACCTGAGTATGAAGGCAGCTCACCCAGTCCTCACTCTGCTCATAGGCATCATGTAACTTTTAACACGCAAATTCCGACCCGCTGCTCAGAGGGAGTAAATAGCCCTCGGATAGAGAACAGAGATTACTCTGAAGGGGGGCCAACTCTTCATGACAAGTCAGAGAATAGTGCATACCAAAATCAAGCCTACCCAGATGAAGGTGAAGGTGAAGCTAAGAAGCAAATAGCTCGGAAGCCGCTGGCGGGGCATACTTCATTAGATCTTGATACTGAAGGAGTTCAGGGAGATGCTGCCAGTGGAGGCTATTCCGGGAAGCTTTTTCACCAGTCCTCAGAACGAGACACTGGTCAGAGTCCCAGCACAGAGCCAAGCCTATCTGAGCTGAACCGCAGAGTGGGCAACAAATCTGAGAACCAGCAATTAAAGAACCGCCATGGCTTTGAGAGCCATTCTTCACATGCGTCCGTGCCAGAAGGAAAGTCCAGATTGCTGAAGGGAAATGAACCTGGCGCTACGTCACTGCTCTCTGATCTTACCAATCTTCCTGCACAAGGCGGAGAGGCAGGGCTCGCCGGCTCTCCATTCGCCAAGTTACCATCTCACGAGGAGAGCTCCCAACGGACTTCTTCTACCCGTGATGGTGGGGACCAACGGCCCTTAAATGATGGTCCCAGTAACCTTCCTGAAAGCTCACGCGGAGTCCATGAACGAGATTCTACAGAGACAGAGACGGTACAAGATCTCGGCTGTAAGGCGCACAAGAAGACCAATAAGCAGGCAGAAGTCCCAGTTGGTATTTCCAGACTCCATCTTGTCAAATTGCCAGCTTTGCAGATGGTGCCTATCTACTGGTCGCCGATTCACGAGTTAGGGTTGGTGGTTCGTGGTACCTGGTTCTATAAGGATACCATGTATCCCGTCGAGCCAGCAGTTGCTAATCAACTTGAGATGGGATACAGAGAACTTCGCCCTTGGTCTAGGACGTGGAATGACGAGCTTAATAGTGCGATAGAAGTTGGCGCGCTTGGCGAAGAGAAAATCTCGTACCGTCTTTGGCCAAAGGAGGAAGATCAAAAGGCTCCCCCATATAATATGTCCGAGCATATTATTTCGGCTGATCCCTATTGTGCTGCACGATGCTTCCATGGGGATGCTGCTGCTGAGGGAAAGATTGATTCTGACGAATCAGACAAGTCTACCAGTACGAAAACAATCACTAAAAAGTATCCTAATTCTCATGTCATATATAAGGATGCTGAGAATGCCTTCATTCTTAAGCCAAACCTCCAGCCTTCTGCATATTATGGGCGGAGGCCACTGCAGAAGATCAGAAAAGGTACAACTGTGGGCATCCATGTCGTTCGGGGTTTTAACTGGAAGGCCTGGGAGAAGGCTCATCCGCCAAAGAAGTCGAACAATGCAGCCAAGGCGCAAGAGAAAATTCCCGTCTCCGGTGACGCAGATGCTGGCAAGAGAAGTGTATGCGCCGCCTGCCGATCACAGGAAGAGCGACCACAGGTACGCAATCTGGTTCTCGTGATTCACGGAATAGGACAGAAGCTTTCGGAGCGCATCGAGAGCTTCCATTTCACGCATGCTATCAACTCCTTTCGCAGATCAGTCAACGTTGAGCTTGGCCATGAATCTGTGCAGAGCGTGCTCCGAGATGACTTTGGCGGAATCATGATCTTGCCAGTTAATTGGCGATCGAGTCTCTCTTTCGAAGATGGAGGGCCCATGAGGGAGGGTGATGAAGGTCATGCCGAGGCTCATTTCTCCCTCAAGGATATCACGCCAGATACAATTCCAGCAGTGCGCAATCTCATCTCAGACGTGATGCTTGACATCCCCTTTTACATGTCACATCACAAGCCCAAAATGATACAGGCTGTCATCAGAGAGGCGAACCGTGTCTACCGACTCTGGTGCAAAAACAATCCCGGATTCCACAATGAAGGGCATGTACATATCCTTGCGCACTCCTTAGGAAGTGCCATGGCCGTCGAGATACTGAGCAAGCAACCGACATTTGTCCCAAGGGCCGATCTCGACGAGCGGAAGATAAACCCAAAGCACTTTGACTTCGACACTAAAAACCTCTTCTTGGTTGGGAGTCCGGCTGGTTTCTTCTTGCTGCTCGAGAAGGGGAACCTGACCCCGAGGCTTGGCCGGAACAAGCCGGGTGCTGACTATGTTGATAGTAACGACAAAACACTTACTGGCAGTGCAGGAACCTTTGGCTGTCTTGCAGTGGACAACATATACAACGTGATGGATTACAACGACCCTATCGCATATCGTCTCAACGCCACCGTTGACCCGCAATTTGCAGCGGGCTTGAAGAATGCCCAGGTACCGAGTGCCACGACGGGTTTCTTTGGAAGCATTGGCAACGCTGTGAAATCTTTGACTCCTGGCCTCTCATCACCGGCTGATCTCGTGGTGGGCCAGGTAGCGAAGCCGCCAGCTATGGCACGTCTCCCATCACAGCTGGAATTGGAAGTTCATGATTTTACCCGCGAGGAGATAGCAGAGAAGAAGTTCTATCTGCTGAATGACAATGGACAAGTGGACTGGTTTCTGAGCTCTGGCGGTGGGCCGCTTGATATCCAGTATCTCAATATGCTGGGAGCGCATAGCAGCTATTGGACGAGTCAGGATTTTATCCGAATGCTGGTCATAGAGCTGGGTCGGAAGCAAGGGAAGCACCATACGCTTCCGAACATGAGGGCTGTCAAGGCTGGGCATAGATCATAGATCGAGGTAAGCCTTGAGAGGATGAAGCCGATGAAGCCTCTGGGAAGAGAAGGTTGGCGGTGATAAGGGACGAAGTTTTTGAATTGTCAGGGGAAGAGCGGTGGTTTGGAGGAAAGCAAGTAGCTTTACATTTTTGAGAGCCGGCGCAGGAACTGTTAGACAGACGACGTATGATACCCCCGTACCTAGAAACGTAGAACAGGATGAACGAAGAAGCATGATTAGACAGTCTTCTTGGGACTGCTGGACGTTCTTATATATCCAAACTGCCTACCTAGGTAAGAAATATATTATTGTGAATTGTTGCATGAACAAACAAGCCGCTGTACCGAGGCAAGATAAAGACCCCCAATACCGATATATCTGACCTCGGCCCCGGATCTGAGCTACCTACGTTACGTCAGCGTACCCCGCATTTTCACAACATAGGTACACAGACAGTTCTTTTCAACATCACAATTCAATTCAGTTCATATCTAGTGTTGTTTATTTTATTTTATTATATTGTTTTATATTTCCATTCCTACCTAGATAAGACAATACAACACAATCCAGACGGACAGACGGACAGACAAGTTGACTCAAACGATGGCGCCCCCGCAATTAAAGCTGTACGTCGATACCGTGAGCCCGTTCGCGTACGAGGCGTATTATATCCTGCGGGTAAATCCAATCCCCCTCGATTGCGTGCTTTTGGCTTTTTCTCCCTAGTACAAGGGAATTGGGAGGAAGGGAGGGAAGGGGAAGGGAGGCTAATGAACTGAGAGTGATAGAACGATCCGGTGTTTGCGCGCTGCGAGATTACATATGTGCCTATATTTCTGGGGGGCGTGATGAAGGCTTGTGGGAATACGCCGCCTATTAGGATTAAGAGTATGTTATTAATTCAACCTTTCTTTTTTCTTTTTTTTGTTTTTCTTTTTCTACATTCTTGGCAGCAGAGCTGACGGAGGCTCGGACAAATAAATAGATAAAGATAAATGGATTGACATCGAGCGGCTTCGCTGGGCGCGGCTCTTCAATATCCCGATGGCGACCAAGACGCCCGATGGGTTTCCGCCGTTGACGTTGTCGGTGATGCGGGCGCTGTGCGCGCTGACGGCGTTGCGGCCCGAGGAGGAGGAGCAGGGTCAGAAGAGCTTGGTTGCGTGTCTGGATGCGCTGTATCGCGCGTACTGGGTGGAGGGCAGGCAGACGCATGAGCGGGAGGTGCTGGGTGCGGTGCTGACGGAGGTGTTGGGGGCTGCGGAGGCGGAGAAGGGTGAGTGATCATTTGTTCCTCTTTGGATAATGATATTCCTGGTGGTGAAAGGAAGCAAGAGGGGATAGATAGGGAGGTGCTGTGCTGATAGCGAGATTGCATAGTTCTCGAAGCGGCAGGCCGCGAGGGCAAAGAGGTGTTGGCACGGAACACGGACCAGGCATTGGCGGATGGAGCGTTCGGCTTGCCGTGGTTCGTGGCGACGAATGCGAAGGGTGAGAAGGAGACGTTCTGGGGCGTGGATCACCTCGCGCAGGTCACGGAGCATCTGGGGCTGGGGAAGCCGGGGACGGGCGGGTGGAAGGCCGTGTTGTAGGGGGTTGCCTGATGTGATGAGGAGGGTGGGAAAGCGGTGGATTTGGGATGGGGATGCATATGCATGAATCGAGTATGGCATTTGGGCGTTCAGAAGCCGTTCCCCTCACAGTTTGTCAAATATCGAACTAGATTCGATTGTTGGTATGCTACATCCGAATTTTGACGGTTCCGCCTGCGAAATAACAGATGAGCTAGATGGTAGTTGTATCAGTTGCTGGTCCAGCTGGCTTAAAACGCAGACCTCTCGTACAGGGTGAGAAGTAAGCCAGCTCTGTTCTATATTTGTATATCAAAGAGACGATAGTTTCAGCTTGTTTTCTTGGCCCGATGTGAGTGAGAGCAATACAAGAGAGTCAGTATTCGAGCAGGTGCCTCTATAATCTCACATGCAGCGAGCCCCCACCATGCGGGAATCTTCAATTCTCCCTCCGAGAATTATAGCATGTTTCATTGAACTGGATATAGCAACTGGGCAACCAAGAGCGACAAGAGATAGGCCATGCGCTTACAAGTGCTCTATACAACGCCCCTTTCCGTGACGGAGAATCGCGAGAAGAAGGGCCCTCCCAAACCTGACTTCAGGTAGGGGGAAAGGGAAGGGAAACTGCGCGTAGGCATGAATCGAGGACTTCCCCACACAGTGCCTCGATGACCATTGACGACATTGAAGATGCCTTGGGAGACGAAGATAAGACAAGACTCGGTGCCTTGCACAGCAGATACGACGTAACACAGGATACAAGACATCGGTCTCGCGCAGGCCGGATTCAGATTTGCGACTGGAAGTGGAGAAAGGGGAATGGTCTCAGTGAAGGAATTTGGAAAAATCATCTGGATTACTCGCAGCACGGACTAGGAGGAAAGGAAAATGGTTCCAGACAGGACCCCCCATCTGAATCACTTTCTGGCACACTAGAAGCCATAGAAGGAGACGAGACGGTTCTAGACAAAACATATCTGGATCATGCCAAGCACTAGAAGCAACCAAAAGGCACTCGAAGCCCCCAAGCCACCTCTAATCTGAGACAAGCGCCTCAGGAGTCGCCAGTGCGCGAGTCAATTCTCCCTCGACGGTTCCAGATTCAGATTCAGATTTCAGATTCCGGGTGTCTGTTTCCTTGTCTTGTACGTACGTACCTATGTACGTAAAAGCTCAGTGGCAAGGAAATCCCAGATGCGGATATGACATCAAAATAAAGTTGTACTTAATCCTTAGTACGCTGTTGCGCAGTGCGGTTCGGTACTTGTGATTGTACCCTACCTAAGGTATGTCCAGAGCGACCTGGAAGGGTAGTTCGTAGTGTTCTCCATACCTAAGCAGCCTGCGCTCGGTGCCTAATGCATAGCTATAGAGCAGGAGACGAGGCTATATCAGAGGCAAGATCAGGCCATATGTACGTACTGTAGAGGAGGGTAGGATATCGTGGGGGGTGAAGATGACGAGAGAATGCTATGATTGCGATGCGATACGGAGCGGAGCGGAGCGGAGCGGGCGTAGTAAAGATACACACAGACGCACATCTCCCGCCGTGGCTTGAAGAGTTCTCGCTCACCTTCTGCAAAAGGCATCGCGATGGATCGATCTCAGTAGCCCGGGACAGGCTCTCGAAAGGCGGCGGGAAGCGGGAAGCGGGCGGCTTGGCTCTTGGCTCTTGGCTCTCTTTCACACACGTCGTGCGCAATTGATTGGATTGTTGTACTCCGTCCGTATGGTAGGGTTCCCTAGGTAAGGTAAGGCATGTAGTGTCAGTGCTCCCTCCCATGCTCCGCAGGTAAGGTTCGTGATTGCGTTGTATGTCAATCCTAAGACATCCCATCCTCTATCCATCAGCCTCGCGTCGATCCCCAGGTCCAGAACCCAGGGTCGAGAGGGGGCGATGGGAAAAACCAGCACTCGCACGCGCCTCGGATTGTGCCCTCGAAGACTCGAGTTCCCAGCCATGCGCCATTGTCCCGGGATTTGATCTTGCGAGCCTGGGTACCGATGATGGGGGATGGGGATGGGAATGGGATGGTGGTGATGATGACAAAAATGCTGTTACCTTGTCAGTGTTGATGATACCGAGTACGAGTAAGAAAACCACGCATCGCGATCGCACACCCCACCCTCCGCCCTGCTGGCCCTCGGCTATGCCCGCCCGACTCCCGACTCCCGGCGCCCGACCCGCTCGCTCCTGCTCATATTACCTCAGCACGCTGTACCTACCTAGTAGTCCGTAAGCCTCTGCAATCCGGAGATACATGTAATAAAATAATAAAATACTCGTGGCGTTAGATGACCCGGATAATCAATCACGATCATCGCCATACATTGTAGATTAGAACCCCCCGCCCGCCCCGCTATCTACCTATCTAGCCCCCGTCTACCTTAGCAGGGGTTTCCCGCGCCAGTCCCGTTTAAGGAGCTGGGAATCCGGGATGGCTTAGAGTCACGGGTGCCTTAAGGTAGGGCTTACGTGCGTACGGGGAAATAAGAAAGTCCACGCCTAATTTCTAAGTGACATTCATTCATTCCCCCCATGCTGTAGTAGAATCTACTCAGGCCTACTACTACTACTGTACTGACTCCTGATGTTGAATAATAATATGAAATAATACATGGGTAGTAGGTACATACATAAACAGTAAGACATCAAGTAACCACCAGCCATCGCCCAGGTACGGAGCAGGGATCCCCATCCTTCAGCGCGGGTGTGAATTCTCGCGATCTTTCATCCGCGCGGAATTACAATATCTTCAGATTTCAGCAGTCCATTATCGTCGCCCTTAGGTAGTGGCGCTGGTGGAGAGGGAGACATGAAGCTTTCTCCTTGGCACGTGGTCCGCCAATAACCAGGGAGCAGTGAGCCTCCTCGGCTGGCGGCGGTTGACGGCGGCGAAGGCGACCTACAGCGCAGTGCAGTACACAGCACAGTGTAGTACAGTACTAGGCGGCCCTACTAGGTTGTAGATGGTCGTAGAGTCGGCTATTCCATCTTTTCATCCCATCTTGGGCCCGTGGGGAATGCAGGTGCCCTCGCTCCAGAGGATGGCTATCGTATTAGCCTCCCCTCCATTGTACGTACAATGATTGACATTGATCTTTATTTCATATTATTTTATATTATTTTGCCGAGTATCGACTGCTGCGCGGATTTCGCCGGCCCTGCGAATGGTACGCTGGAAACTGGGAAATGCCTGCGACGATACAGTCAGACTGAGTAAGACCAACAGCAGCAGCAGCACTGATGCGAGCAAAATGACCTCGTGAATTCACATTTCTCACCATCTCACCCGCATGGTAGCGCCGAATAGACGCTCGTCCACACCGGGGCACTTCACTCACTCGATCCTGAGGCAACGACTGACCGATGTGTGGCTGGCCTTTCTCGGCTTTCTCTCTCATTACCTTGCACTCTAATACAACGTACAACGTACAACGTACAACGTACAATGCAAAATATGCCCGGCGGCTGTTGGCCCGGCGCTGCTGACGTGCTGATCACGCTATGCCCAATCCGCCCTCGAGCTCGCCCCGCCCTCTCATTGGCTGGTTCGTGAAAATGCACCCTTCCGTCCAAGCGTCTGCGACTCCTCGTCCAAGGCTCCCAGGCTCCCACCCTGGCCCCTGCTCCTTCAGCCCTTGGCCCCTGCTTCGCATAACTGTCGATCTGCTCGACCCAATTGCCAAAATTCCTTACCGACATGAGCTCCATCGTACATTGCTTGCCAAAGAGGGGTATATCCTGAAGAGAAAAAGTAAAAGAAAAAAAAAAAAACCATGAACCCCCAGTCATAATCATACGGAGAATGTGACGCCGAGAACACCGCGCGAAATGCCAAGAATCTCTGCCTCTCCTCCTATCAAGTACATTTTGCTTCATTCGAAGCTGTCGCGCTTACCCCTCAGGGCGTTCCCCACCTCATCTGTCGCGAGAGCGGCCGACGGCGCCTCCACAACTCCGCCGGCATTTTCATTAATTGAACATCCTCACTTGCCGCTTGCCAAATCAATTCGTCCACACTGCGTTCTGGCTGCCGTCTCCTGTCATGTAGTCCTGTCTCTCCAGGTATGGCCCCCCGGCTGACGTGAGAGAGTTGTCCCGTGGGCCTTGGTTGACAGGACCGCCAGGGTGCGGAGGGTACGGAGCTGATGGATTGTATGCTGCCTGTCTCAATTGCACATTCGGAGGTCGCGAGGCGAGCCTCATCTGATTGGGATCGCTGGTGCTGTAAGTCTGTGGCCGAAAGTCGACCGTTTCTATATCGAAGCGCTTGGAGCAGCCATCTTCCATGTGTCTATGGAGGGAGTCAGTTGAGACTCATTTCAAGCTGGGGTTGTGATTTACCTTCTCAGTGTGTCTTTCCGTGCAAAATAGCGACTGCAATAATCACACCGATGATTCCGTTGCTTCATGTGAACGCTCTGGTGGTGCCTCTGTAGATCTGTCTTCCTCACAAACTTCTTGTTGCAGTCCTTTAGCGGACAGGGAAATGGGTACTCGCGACTTGCATCATGCGTTTCCATGTGCGCTTTGAAATTGTAGCTCCGGCCGAAGAGCTTGCCACAACCTTTGACGTGGCATTGAAAGTTTGCATCTTCCTTGGTGGTGAGCTTCCGCGGCTGTCTCGTACGTGCTATCGTGCTAGGGACACGTCGCTGCGTCTGAGGTCTCGCAGGGGGTTGTTCCTGGCTCTCCGAACGCCGCTCGTAGGGTGGGATTGGGAGAGCTGATATTGAAGGGAGATCCTGAGAGGTAGGATATTCCATCTTGGACCAGCCCATAGAAACTTGATCTTGGTAGAAGGAGGCTTCGAGACTCCCCGCGTACGGGCTAGCGGAGGTGATGAGCAGGTTGTGATCTAGCTGCGGGGAGCTCATCAGAATCGGCTCGGTCCCTGTGACATACTCTGGACGGTCCTCCATTTTGATCCTTGGGGTGTAAGAATGGATCGAGCCCGCTTGAGTGAAGATCTCCGAGGCTGGAGCAGAAGAAAATGATGAGCGTTGCGAAGCGGTAATTGATGGTACTGGGGATGCCGGCAGTATGGGCACCTCAGCTGTCTGCGCACCATATATATCATGACTGTAGGAGGCCGACACGGCCGGGTTAAAAGGAGCAAAAGGATCATACTCTGCTGAGAGGACGTTGGGAGTCGACTGGGACGACCTCGGTCCTATGTGCTGGTTGATGGAGGCTGTTGGCCAATTGTTGGTGGCGGTGGGTGCCTGCACGTGTGATCCCGGGCCCTCATCTTCTACAGTTGATCCAGGCAGTGGACATGAGTAAAGTCCCATTGCGGGGAGAGAATCTGGTGATCTGAAGCGTGAGTCACTCTGAGCAGGTGAAGGATACTCATAGAGTGGCTGAGGATTCGAATTGTATCGGAATGGTGAAGTAGGCGAGCCAGAGGATTGTGGTGTCATTTCCATCTTGACAGAAGGAGCGGGGAGTAGGATAACAGGTTGGAACTAGGTAAACTTGCAACAAGACCAAAGCCAACCGGCTTGATGCTCACGACTGCGGTGTTGGGTTACGGTGTTATCGAGGTCAGGATTGGCGCCTAATTGATGCTCGCATGGAAATCGCAAGGCGTTAAGCGGGGAGCAGGAAGGCTGAGGGAGCCGATAAGCTGCCAACTCTTGATGAAGAATCCCAATGAGCAGGCGTCGATCGTCCTATGGGAGGAAGCGTGTGAATGTTGGCTGGTGGCGTATGGCTATTGGCCGTTGCTGATTGTTGACGGCCGTGAGCTTTCGGGAGGGAGTAGGGGCTGCGGAAGGAGGATGAGGGGGATGAGCAGGAGGATTGAGGATGGCGATGAGGGCCTCTAAATGTAGGTCGAATAATGGGACAAACATGTCAGTAAACATATCGGGACTAATGCAAATCGCCCTGCTCTCCCAGAATCCAAGGGTGCGTCCGGCAGAGCTAGAGAGATGCTGGGCCTGGGGGGGGGCTCCGACACCCCTACCTCTGAGGCGCTCCCTGGCAGATGGATAGTTATCATTAGCATCAAGGCTATGATAGTACGTAGATACTAGCCCCGGTACCTCTGCACCGTAGATAGTAACCCTACAGCAGCTAGTAGCAGGTGCCAGGAGGCGGTGGCTGGTGGCCGAAGATGGCCGGTTCGGGCTGCAGGAGTAGCGCAGGCCGGGAATGTTTCGAGTGGGAATTCCGATGCAGAGGTACGACGAGAAGACCACGAGGTGTTGCTCCTAGCAAGGAGTGCTGCGTACAACTAGAAGCCTTCTAGGTTCCGGCTAGCCTTCTCTGCGTATTCTGTGACCGGGGGTCTGGGTAGGGTCTGGGAGGGTGTGAGTAGGAGGGGCTGGGACCAGACTTCGATTTCCCCGTCTTATCACAGCATTGATTGGCTGGACGAGCCACGAGGGCCATCATCATGGCGTGGAGGTATGGAGGTGTTCGAGGTGGTCGAGGCCGAGATGCTCGAGGGTCGTCGTGGTTGAGAGTGGTCGAGGGGCCATGGATGGCCATTCATTCAATCAATCAAGGTCAAGGTTGGGTTCGTGGTCGTGCTCGTGGTCGTAGTGACGGTCGCAATGACGGTCGTTGTGATGGTCGTCGCTCTCGTAGTGGGGAGTGGGGAGTGGAGAATGGGGAGTGGGAAGTTGTTGCTTGGTGTTGCTGGTGTTGCTGGTGTTGCTAGTGTTGGCCCTGGTGTTGTAAGGTAGTGGGGTGGGGTCACAGTTTGCCGATATTATTCCTGGACGGGCGTGGCGATGCGCTGCGGACACTAACAAGGCACTTTAGACACTTTTAGGCACAGTAAGATCAGTCCGGTAAAGTGTATACTTAGCACTAGCTAAGGTAAAAGTACTTCCAGACGCGCTCAAGTCCCCCAAGTCTTACTGCCTACAGTAAATGCTGAGACCCTGTGTCGTAGTAGTGTGTGCTGCGCTACGACGCTGCGACCGGACTGCCAGGCAGGGACACGGTCCAATTACTCCACAAGCAGCGGTGCGCAGAAGTGGACACTGACTACTGGGCTGTGTGGTACACCAGGCTGTGCTCTACAGAGCAGCAGGAGATGTTGCGGTTCTGCTGTCGAACGTTTGAGGTCGTTGCCGCGGCTCTGAGAGAGCCTCGAGTGCCGTTACCATGGAGTCGTGTTGTAGCAAGTGAACGCTGACTGCCGGAGAATGGGATGGTTCACAGAGTTAGTTGCTTGATGATGATTTGACTGAAGCTTGACTGACTGGGGGTCCTGCCAGGCACGACCTGGCATACCAGAACCACCAGACTCTATACAGTAGAGCGTCTCTGCTCTTTAGGCGCGGTATCGCGGTATTGCGGTCCGCGGTGAAGTCAGTCTGAACTCTTGAGACACCTGCTCGGTACTCTTGTCTGGTGTCCCTGGCAGGCATAGTAGCAGCCGACCTGGCCAGTCAGTGGCAGCAGTTGGTACGAACTTACGATACGTCCGTATGGCTGTGCTAGCCTGTCTTGAACAAGGCAGGGTTCGATATGCATGCCATTCCTTGTGGTATGGTCGTTGCCTGGTTAATGCTGTTCTGCGATCTTCGCCAGCGGCGTCCCAAACCAGGACTCGAGGATGTCAATCAGATCAGATCAGACGAGGTCAAATCAAGTTAAACCAAAAGAGTCAGATCGTCATCCTCCTTCCTCCATACCTACTCTACTGCAGAGAATAAGCGGCTCCGGTTTTGTTCACCAGGCTCCAGCACAGCGACGGAAGTACACACCCAAGGTCGTCAGGGTATCCGAGACACCATCACCTCCTTGATCATGGATGGCATCATACAGTGACCTCGTCCCGCGGAGCCTACCGGGCGGATATCGAAGGCATCAAGGATATCAAAGGTATCGAGCTTATCGAGCCGCCTACTACTGCTGTACTCCGTCCTGTCAGGCCCCCCGTGCTCCGTACTCCTACTCGTCCACGCCGGCAACACGTGTGTGGGCTGAGGTTACATGGGGGAAGACGGGGCTCCCTCCATCATTTCCAGACTCACGACTCCAAATAATCATGATCCCCCGGGCTACAGGACTTGCAGAGTACCATCAGTGTGCGCTCTGTACTCCAGGCTCCATTCTACAGTACGGAGTACATATTCCGTAGTCCCTGTGCGTGCGGAGTTTTATTTCTTCTTCCATGCGAGGCTGGGATATACAGCACCACTAACTACTGTACGGAGTACAGTGAATGTACCTCAAATCCCCTCTCAAGCCGAATCACATCATGGCTCCCTCGTGAGAGAAAGGCCCGCTACCATGTCGCCTCAGGCCATGCTGATCTATTCGACCAGGGCGCCCGCTCGTCCCTCGCCCGCCGTTACCGAACGGTAAGGGATCTACGGAGCCGTCGTGGAAGAATGGAGTCGTCGCTGATGACTGAAATAATAATAGACGAGCGAGAGAGGGGGGACAGAGGTACCTGGGTAGGGCGGTGTGGTCGAGTTACTCCGTACTGCACCGCATGTGGTAATTATCTGAATAATTTGAGTGTTAATTAATAGGTAAGTTGACGGCGACTGAAATAGAACGCGCCAACGTCGACAGCTGCGAGTTCCAGCGTTCCCATCACACCGCTGACCTCTCCCATGGATATGCTCTGCGTGGGGAACACTGGACCCGACGAGGGGATTCCTTATTCCATGATTCCCCCTCCGGCCTGGCTCGCAGGGGTTCGGCGGGACTGACACTGGGCCAGGTACACGCGCAGAAGCTGCCCGCTATCTACCGATTGACAATTTGACAGTGACAAGTTGTACGTACAGAGTAGTAGACTGCTACTCCATCACAAATTATTCACGGCTACACGTGGACGGCCCCTGCATCTCTGGTCCTGCGCTTGGCTGCCTCCCCTCCCCACCCTGCTAAGCCAGGCACGCCTATACCTGCCTACGGTTATACTTATCGATATCGCTGTATCACGACTACTTATCGTTGCAGTGCTATCGCAAATCGTCGTGCGCTACCGCCTCCGCTTGCTTTAGGAAGGTCCAGCCCGCTCTGGCGATGGTGACAATTAATTTCGCTCTCAAAATGGCGTTGGTTCATTCATTATTTCCGCCACGACCATCGCGGGGTTGCGGATCTCTTCGCCCGCCGACCTGGAATGATGATCGTGGACCGATTGCTGGGGCCGACTCGAGAATCTATTATCGGCATGCTTGTCCAGGGTCGTGGGTAGGTACTGTAATTCAACGTGATTGCAGATCTCTGGGTGCGTTTCCTGGGTCTTTTTTTGGATGGGACGCTGGGGATCGTCATTGAGGCCCTGCTCTTTAACTTTTGGTCGCAGAGCATACCTTACTCCGTACACCCCGTACGTAAGGTACTGTAGCATTTTTTTTTTTGGCTGGCAACTTCTGATCATATTCAAGAGCTCTTACTGTGCTATACTTAGAATCCAGGATTCGGTTCACGGCAAGAGAGTCTCTAGATGCAGATCCGAATCGGTTCGTCTCATAGCTCGGCGGCGCTGGCCCTGTACATCCCGATATAGCTACACATACCACGAAGTCTTGCTATACTCGGTACGCACGTAAGTATTACAGTTTACAGTACCTAACATAGAACATGAAGTAGACAGGTCGTCATGATATTTCAAATAACCACCAACATGTTCACCTATAGCCACCAACCAACTAAAATTCCACGATCCATCCAAATATGGTCTCTCGCACTCTGTATTTCAAATCAATCCCAACCCAACAACGGTCTCTCTCACAGCGTCCGTGGGCCGTAACAGTAACGACACACTTCCACCTCCGCAACTTGATACATCCGTAGACATCGTCGCCTCCTCCCAACCTCACCTCACAAGAGGATGGTGTGTGTACAACGTCCATCTCCAAAACCCCCACCACCACCCCGTCTCCAATCCATGCTCACAGATTCTGAAACACAACGCTGCTCACATCATCAAACACTCCCGAGCCTGCCGGAGAGCACCCTAAACCAGATGCGACACACACATGTTCTGCATACAACTCTCCACGAGCTCGCCTAGCGAGGCGGTGCCTGACTTTAACCTACCTTACCACCACCACCATCTGCTTTAGGGAACCACTACTACTGCACCCTTGCGGCTGTGGGTAAGGTAGGTAGTAGTAGAGCAGGGTGTTATTTTTAAAAATACTACCGGACGGAGTAGTATAGTAGTACTGTAGTAGTAGTGAAGAAGAATCGCCCGTCGAAGGATTCGCGCCCTTGCAGTTGTTGTGTGTGTCCAGTCCTTGCTGCTAGGGGGCCGCTGTCCACCACATGGCTGCCACCTGCACTCTATCTCTGGAGATGATGCACGACCCCCATCCCGGTTGTACTGTACCTCGTGGATACGCTTTTTTTTCTGCGAGATTTTGTCTCGTTGCTACCACACCTACCTAGGTATCTGTCACTCTAGCTCCACTGCGTGCTCGAGGGACGGGGGGCCACCTTGGTGTTGTTCTACCTACCTAGGGGCTTGCATGGTGTTACTCCAGAGTCCAGAAGAGCCATGTTTCGGATGCGAGGGAGACGAGGCCTCTCTCATGTCTATTGCTGTACTAACTTGAGGTGGGGGTTCTGCTTCACATGAGCAAGGCTCCCCAAAATATATCAAATCGTTCAAGGGCCAGCACTATCCTGGGCTAGTTCTACCTCCAAACAATGACCAACGCCTCATACCTATACCAAGCTGCTGCAAGAACGCCGACTGATGATGCAGGTACGGAATTCGTAATCAAGCAAGAGCCCCCTCCCCCCTTCTTCGCAAAAATTACCACTCGATGCCAAGAGATGAATGTGAACCTTCGCAATCCTCTTAGTTATTATAATCAATTGCCGACTGATCCAGCCTATCATCCCCTTCAAGAACACTGCCAGAGAAACATTAGTCCGACAGAAGTAGACGGGGAGACTGTGGTCAACTTACGAATACCGCTTCACCAGAACCCCTTCGCCGCCATTTTCCATATCAATGCTAAAAATATAGAAACCCCCGTCGCTAGTGACTACCATTACCTGAGGACTGCTGTTGCTCATAGCCACAACGCTTCGAAGCGGACCACCTGTGGAGTTGTTTCCCGTACCACTCTTGGGCAACCTGATGAATGCGAAATCCCTCATGGGTTCCCACATCTCTGTTACGGCTTGGGGTAGATACCCCCCTACAGCTCCAGCGACAGTCTTCCCCATCATTTGTGATGACCTTCTGATCATGCTCCCAAGAGTACCACTTGACTTCCTTGCTATGGCCGGGCTATCCGCCACTTCGCTGCCAGGCGAGGTTCCAGGGGTGGGGGATTCCGCACCACTGTCGTAGCTAAGTGCGCGACTCCATCTTCTATTGTCGGATTTTGATGAAACAGGTTGCGATGCCGCGGGAGGGCCCAACCGGAAAATATGCACCGTATCCGTCGTGGAAGAGACGCAAAGCAAAGTCGAGTTCAGATTGAAAGACATGCTGTAGATGGTCGAGGGATATGTACCTCTTCGAAACTGGTATAGCTTCGTTCCACTTGGAAGGGCGAACACCCTGATGATCGTTCCAGTCTCCGAGGCTGTCGCAAGTAGAGTCCCATCATTATTAAGAGCAATGCATGACAAAGGGGCACGATGTGCCTCCACGACATTCAATGCCTCCAGCTTGATTGCATCAAATATCAGAACTTCCCCAGACGTCGGTGCGACGTACGTTGAGAGTGGTGGCGCATGCGATGGTCGCTTATCTCCTGTATCTTCCCTCGGTTTTGGTAAAGGATATGCAACGTAGCACTTGTCCGATGATGGAGCCAGCGCGCAGATTGCATTAGGGTTGGGTGATGTTGCAATCGTGTATAGGAGAGTCATGTTTGCAATATCATACAAATATATCTCCTCTTCCAAAACCACAGCAAGTCGTTTTCGGTTTAACCTGACGGCGAGAACGGCTGAGGGAAATGTGAGCTCGCAGATTGTCGAAGATCGCTGTCAAGACTATTAGCAATGTGAACAGCAGCACGCGGGCCAAAGCGAGGAAACAGGCCGGGGCAGCTTACTTTGGTGTTCTGGATCACCAGGCGTCTTGGAGACAGTATGAGCGCAACCAACGACGTAGAAAACAACATCTCAATGATTGCAACATTTCCATCGTCGCTGCTGAAGATCTTCGCGAAGGGGTCTGTATGGTATATCCGAAAGCCTTTGGACGTCCCTGCAAACGAGCAGGTTAATATTGAAGTAGACTCATAAGAATATGGACATCGACTTACCCACCGCCAAACAGCTGTAGTCCTGGTTGAACGTCACGAAATTCATGGCCATTGTGGAGGAGCCCGGGAACGAGCTACACAGCGAGCCGTCGTCGAGCAAGGCCACTCCTCACAGGTAACATGCGGAAATCGCGTGCTTTCCAGTCGTTACTACAGGGGACGACTGCAAAGGGAAGCTGGACCAGAAACAAAGAGACCTTCTAACAAGTGCATTGGGTCTCAAACCAGATCGCTGGTCGGCCGTTGTTAATAGAAGGTGTTGATAATGGCGGGGTTGGGAGCTTGAAGCTTGGACTTGAGGTAAGATATAATAGCCGCATCCTAGTCCTAGGCCCATCTTGGTTGCTCCTCTTTATTTATGCCTTAGGCATAAAGTAAAAGCTCGGTCCAAACCTTAAATCTGCACGATTTTGAGTCGTCAAATGCGTACCCAGGTAGATAGAGATTTTTGCAGGCAAAGCAAGAGGTCAAGAGCCAGCCTCTTCTCACAGGATGAGAGAACAAAATGTTGCCCCCAGGATCTCAAAACCTCAGTCTAGGGGGAAAGCTCAAATACAAGATGATTCAATCATGGCTGTGCGTCTCCTCTTATCAATACCCCTCCTCCTACCCCTCCTCGCGCTTTTACTTACTCCTGCTAGACAAATAATAGCAGCATCGTGTCAAAGCGCAGCGTCGAGCGCCTGTATTTCCCCAATGAGCCTCACTACTTTCGCTATTTTGTCAAGAAGCCACAGAGACGGGCCCCTTTAATAAATCGTGGCTATTGGCTGAGGATGAAGGCCGTAGACCACGTCGTGCGCCAATTCCTAGAAACACCCTCCAAGAAACAGAAGGTGGTCATAAATTTGGGCTGTGGGTAGTGAGTACGAGGTTGTTGGTCCATGGTCACCACAATGATCGCTGACGAGTGTCCAGTGATCCACTTCCCTGGCAATGCCTCACGCGGTATCCAGCTGCTTGTAATGGTGTAAAATTCATCGATGTCGACTACAGGGAGCTGATGGTCAAAAAGCGAGATGTTGTGCAACGCACAAAGGAACTCACCGAGATGCTAACCGGGGTCGAGGTGTTGGCGGAAGGGAATATGTTGCTTCGCAGTGATCAGTATCTACAGTTGGGATGCGATCTGAGGGACCTCTCAGGCCTTAATCAGGGTCTGGCTAGTGCAATTGATATTGAGAACTGCCAGGTACTTCTCGTAGCTGAAGTTTCAATTACATATATGAATGTCGAAGCTGCAGATTCCTTAATACAATGGGCAGGCAAACTACCCCAAGGTTGCATCTCCTTTTCTCCTACTCATGTGTCCGAGACTGACAAAATCGTAGCCCAATTCTGTCTTCTAGAGCAGCTACTCCCTGACGGAATTGACCATCCATTTGCTAAGACTATGATGGCACATTTCAACAAACTGCAGACTCCACTCAGAGCCGTTGAAAAGTATCCCACAAAATCTGCACAGTGCCAACGTTTCAAATCTTTGGGTTGGAGCAACACCTTGGCATACAATTTGTGGGAATTATGGAGCTCTGCAGGATTCCTTTCTCCTAGTGAACGTTCATCATTAGACCTCATTGAGCCATTTGATGAATGGGAGGAATTCGCCTTGTTTGGCTGCCATTACATCTTACTTGTTGCAAACAACGTGTCCAGCTTTCCGGAAACTAGTGCATATGGGCCGCCTCAGTCTCCGACCATAAGCAAGTCTTTACATGCCGAAGTGGTGTATTCTGAGACTGCAAATGCACACGGCTATCGAAGGTTTTCCGCAGTGCTCCCCGTCAGGAGCCCGACCGGTCTGGATGATAGGGTTGGCAATTTTGCTGGCATGGGATTGAATAACAGGTTGGCATCATATGATGTGTATTCTACTGACACAATAAGGGATCAGCCATTCGATTTCATCGGCTCCAGCACCCCATCGAGTCGAATGTGTCACACTATTACAGACATAGGGGATGCTGGGGCATTGCTCGTTGGTGGTCGAACCTCGCCGGATAATGCTTTATCAGATTGCTGGGTCTACCATAAATGGCCGCGAGTATGGGAGCGTGTCGACGATCTACCACAACCCCGATATCGCCATAGCGCTATCTACCTGGGCAGCGGTTCTGTGCTTATATCTCCCGGGAGAAGTGATTCGCGGAGCATAGGAAGCACCTTCTTCATATGGAATCGACGGTTCGGATGGAAGAAGTGTGCTTGTAGTTCGAATGAGATGCCTCGTGCTACGTACGGTGCAACTTTCACGGTGTTCACCAATTCAAGTGCCTCAGAGCAGTCGATATCAGGACGTGGTCTACTCGCTGGTGGGATTTCGGAAGACGGAGTCGTGCAGCAAGAAATCTGGGAGTGGGAGTTACAGAGTTCCTTCTTGGGCCAGGTAAGCCGTATAACTCGATTTTTTTTCCCTCATCCAGAATTGGACAATCATCCGGCCTAAGACCCAAAACTTCAGCCGCATGAATATGTTCAAAAACATTTGAATGATTAGAAGGCCACTTGAGCAAGTAGGTATCTGCCTACCATTCAGCACGCAGAGGCCCAATATCTGAAAGCTTTTTGTTGCTTCTGATAAACTTGGGCTACATTCGGGATCCATGGATCTGCTAGTGCCCACTGATCGAGGGTCAATCTTGTCTTCTTTACATTGATATAAGAAGGGCTGTAGTTAATATTTGCGCCAACAGGAGCCTACTATAAGCTTTACACGCCCTTTGAAAATAGACGGAAACTCAAACCAACAAGCAACTATTGCTCGCTTCGGCGCAAGTACAGTCAATCATGACGGCCGAGCCTACGTTGTAGGAGGAATTATTAAGGATGAGATACTGAAGTGGCGGAATGAAGTTTGTTCTTTTCCTTCCCAGAAGAATCATTCGGAATTTGCTTCACCAGAAACACTCAACTTCTCCTCCTCAAATCCGCGACCGCTTCTAATTGGGCATTCTGTCGTATCCATCGGAGGTTCGTTGCTCATCATGGGTGGATCAGCAGTATGCTTCTCATTTGGCACGTTCTGGAACAGAGGCTGCTACACAGTCCATGTTACGGGAACCACGTCAACTTGTCAGGGGCAGAATGCCGTCAAGGATCCAAAAGCTTCATGGAAATACCTGGGTACAGGAGCTGCCACAATCACAGCAAGTGCTTCTAAACAATCTTCAGTCCCGCATAATGTCGACGACTGCCTTGTCAGTGTACCGCGGGTGAGAATAAAGTCCCAAGAAGAGTTCAATAACATTCTGGAGGCGAGAAAGCCCGTCATCCTTGAAGGATTAAACATTGGATCATGTACAGAGGTTTGGACGCCAGCTTATCTGAAGGAAAAAATTGGGTCTCAACGCGAGGTGAGCCTTTTCATTGAATAATTATTATCTGCAAACTCTTATACTTACAGCAATAGGTCGTTGTTCACCAGGCTACCTCACCACATATGGATTTTCAGTCCAAGAATTTCTCCTACGTCTCCAAGACATTCGGGGAGTTCATAGAGCAAGCTGACACTGGCGAGAAGCTTTACCTTCGTTCTTTATCATCCGAAAAGCCTTCAGAACTTCCAGCAGATATTGAGAGAGATTTTCCGTCAATTGCGGCCGATTTCAAACTCCCTCCTGAATTAACAACCATCATCGAGAACGCCCACAGCTCTCCGCTGCGCATCTCCGGGCCTGTCATCATGTGGCTTCATTATGATGTAAGCCTAATTCACCGCTACCTTACTTCTGCTGATTCACATGATCCAGGTGATGGCAAATGTGCTCTGCCAGATTCGAGCCTCTAAACGGCTGCTCCTATTTCCCCCCTCCGACATACAGTATTTTCAGTTTGAACCCGGCGCCTCAAGCTCGAGTATTAACGTGTTCGATAAGCTTGAAGAACATGTTCTTGCTGGTGCACACCCTCATGAAGCACGGCTATCCCCGGGCGACGTCCTCTTCCTACCTCCACTGTGGCTTCATACTGCCGTACCGACTTCCGGTATGAGCGTTGCGGTGAACGTATTCTTCCGCAATTTACCCACAGGTTACGCTGCAGGAAAGGATGTGTATGGAAATCGAGATCTACAGGCATATGAGAAAGGCAGACAGGATGTTGCCAAGATAACTAAATCCTTTGACAGCTTACCAGCTGATGTCAGAGGGTTCTATTTGCAAAGGCTTGCCAGGGAGTTTGAGCAGAAAGTTTGAGCTTTGAAAATTCTGGCTACCTGGTGCACGCCCGATGGATGCCCGGCACAAGAAGAGTGTTGAATATACTGCGGGAAAGACAAATCGCATACGAGCCCGAGATTCGTAGCACGGATGGATACTGATTCTGGGATCAGTTTGTCGAACGCCGCCTGGCGAATACAAGCCAATTTATCATCAGCCTCAATGGTTTAGTGAAGGTGCAGGATCGTTAAAATAATCTTGCCGTCTTTATCCTATACAGGTCACGAGTGTATTGATTGTAGAAGCAAGTTACTTGATATCATGTGCTAGCCCATACGGAATGCGGACCGCCGAGGCTAAACGTCGGCTAATTCCCCGTCTTATTTATACTACGTGTAGCTGTACTATTTCCTGGAGACCCCAACCATGATATAAACCCGGTGAGATGGCTAGTAGCCCCGCAACTTGCCCTGGGTCACTGATAAGTTGACAACTGCCAACTCACCATATGCCGTCCATTCGTCGGGAGAGCGCCAGCTCATAAGTCTAGGGAGATTGGCCAGAACCTTGACATCTCCAGAAGCCAACGATGGCCGATCTCATTCCAATGATTGATTCGATTCCATCTGCTTGAACCTCCCCAATCTCGTCACACCGTTTCTCTCAGCCTCCCTTTGAAAGCCTTCTTCAGGGGGCGGGAAGCACCCCCGGGTCGTTTACTTCATTCCTCTCAGTAATTGGATGGAATTCGACAGTTGGAGGGCGGCGGGCCCACTCCACGTACATGTAACCATGCCCTTATCAATCGCAGGATTTCATTCAGTAAGTGGGAGTCTGCTGTCTCTTCCAATACACGATACCAGAAATGCATTCTACAACCAGTCTGGACCATGTGGTCGATGAGGAGATAGCTATGGATAGAATCACATCTGCCGCTGTAGTGGAAGATGAGACGAAACAAGTTATTGACAGTGTCCTGGAGAGCGCAAGGGAGAAGGTCGACAGTACCGTCTCCAGTTCAAGTCGTTTGGAGCAGTGGAATGAACCTAGAATTAATGTCTATCGATACATCGCAGCGCTCTACACTTTTGTCATAATGGGTATGAATGACTCTGCATACGGGGTAAGTGCTCCATAAATACGGGACATCCTTGACCTGCTAATGATCTCTCGAAGGCGCTGATTCCATATGTAAGTTGCCCGTTTTATGGGGCCGAAACAGGTAATTGAGCATCAGCCCAGCTTGAAAGATACTACAATCTTGATTACACTATTATTTCGCTGGTATTTCTCGCTCCATTCATTGGATATACATTTGCCGCCATCCTTAACAACGGAATTCACATGCGCTTTGGACAATTCGGTGTCGCTGTTATTGCACCGGTGTGCAAGACCATTGCCTATGTCGTTACCTGTGTCCATCCCCCATACGCTGTACTTCCTATCATTTTTATGCTAGCTGGGTTTGGGAATGGTCTTGAAGGTGTGTGCTTTGAGTGCCGCGTTTACATTTGAAGAACGCCTCGTAGTTCAGAAAGCCTATTTCATTCCTCGTTTCAATCTAGACATTTGCGCTGACTTTATGGATAAGATGGAGCATGGAATGCGGTAAGGACACCCGGGAGCGAATTGCCCTTCCGTTAACAATTCATGATTGAAGCATACCTTACTCTAGAACTGAGCTATGTCCGAGGTTAAGCATGCTTTACGAGACAATGGATTACACCCTCTAGCTTCTACTGTCACATTATCAGGCTCTCATTGACTTTCTAATCATATAGTGGATCGGGAATATGCAGAACGCGAATGAGAGCCTGGGCTTCTTACACGGTGCGTACGGGCTGGGTGCAACTATCAGTCCCTTGATTGCAACAAGCATGGTTACGAAGGGAAACCGGCCATGGTATATCTTCTATTACATGATGGTATCGGTTGTCCCACTCTCTTCCTCTACTTCTCCATTCTCACGTGTGTCCAGGTCGGACTGGCTGTCCTCGAGCTTCTCCTTTGCTCTCTTTCATTCCGAGAGGCCACGGGAAAAGTCTACAGAGCCAAGGACCCAATCAGCCACTCTGCAGATGGCCAATCTTCCACAAAAGAAGCGGTACTAAACCCTATAACCTGGATTTGTGCCATTTTTCTTCTAGGTTACGTGGGTATTGAAGTATCTCTTGGCGGCTGGCTTGTCACTTTCATGTTGAAAGTGAGACACGGGGAGCCATTCGCCTCCGGCCTTGTTGCTACCGGCTTTTGGTTGGGTATTACCTTTGGGCGTATTGTTCTTGGTTTTGTCACGGGCAAAATTGGAGACAAGACCGCAATCGCCGCTTATATAGTCATCGCTATGGGTATGGAGTTATGCTTCTGGCTAATCCCGAACTTCGTTGCTAGTGCCATCTTTGCGGGGTGGTTGGGTTTCTTTCTAGGACCGATGTTTCCGGCTGCCATCGTGGTCGCGACGAAATTACTGCCGTTGAGATTGCATGGTGAGGATATACTCTTCTTCAATATTCTCTGCCTACTACTGCTCCTTGAGCGTGTCCTTCTCCGCTTCTCCGGTTCTGCGCCCTCGCAATCACCCGTAACTACATATGTGTTTCCTCCCAGGGATGCTAGAGTTCGTTAGAGTCACTAACTCCGAGCTTCTAGTAAGTGCCGTGGGTTTCGCAGCGGCTTTCGGGGGAGGAGGCGCGGCAGTTTTCCCATTCGCCGTTGGGGCTATTGCGCAGGTGAAGGGAGTACAGGTCCTCCAACCTATCGCATTGGCACTGCTGGCCATGATATTGGCACTCTGGTGTCTGCTGCCCGGCGGGTTTAAGAAGAGAGGGCTGGAAGAGGCGCGGGTCCTCATGGAGAGTAGAGAAGGCAGAACCGAGGAAGGGGGGGATAATACCGCAGGCATCTTATGGATCGGCGGGAAGTTGAGGAGGAAAATACTGGGCCTTGCGTAGGAGAAAGTCAACAGACACGTCAATGCCGTTCGAAGCCGAGTGAGGGGAAGAGACGCTTGGCGGGGTTCTCTCGAACAGAATACCGCTCGATCGTCCAACTCCGATACGACGATATCCACAACCACGATCAAGGTAAGACCCCTCTAGAAGAAAGAAGGGGGAAAGAAGGGGTAAAAAAAGGGGAGAAAAATAAAAAGGAGAGAAGAGAAACATAGATCCCAGGTACAGCAACAAGCAACAACGACATAAGTTATCGCAGCAGTTGTCTGTCCCGGTATCGCTGGTACGTGCCGTCCCATTTAGCAGAGAGCAACGGTCAACCCCACCATTAGCGCGCACAATCCGGTTGACGGGGTATTTCGTAACGATCGAACGGGATCACCATATCGTCATTGGTAGGAAATCTGCTCCCCTCCTGTGCAAGAGAAGTAGTCCTCTACGCTTTTGACTCGTCCACGGCCGGTGAAAAAAGTGGAATGCGATCATCCGACACAATCCGGTGCCTTATATAAAAGCTTCCCCCCCTCGCCCCTCTTTCAATTGCCCACCTCCCGCTTTCTTACCCTCAACTACACAACACGTCAACACTTCTCCCAATTCCTCGAATCGGAACCAAACTCGGACAAACAGGCAGTACGTTTACGGTAGACGAAAGTGTGCATCTTCCGCCATGGATTTTCTGCGGTTCAAGGTAATGTATACAAAGCATGACGGGTGTTCCAGGCGGCCCCATCCTCATCTCACGCTCTCTCGCCCCCTTCCATTACTCCGTCGAATGATTGAGTAATGTGGAGGCGGCCCGAGAGTGTCGAGGGTGGGAAAGCCTGGATCTGAGATTATACCGTTGAACTTGACCTGAGATAATACCAGCGAGAAGAACATGCTTCCCTCCCCCACCCCCTCGGAACATCCTGACCTCTATCTAGATCCACTGTCATCACAAGAAGGAAAGATGTCGACTGATAAGATCACCTTCTTGACTAACTGGTAAGATTGACAATCTCCGAGGCACCGCGGAGGAAGGCCTGGGGCTATAGGCGTGGCTTGAAGGGGAGAAGCTGATGGGTTGGCGATTGAACTAGGCACGCAACGCCATACCATGCACCCCTCTACCTCGCCCAGAAGCTAGGATACTTCGCCGATGAAGGCATCAAGGTCGCTCTTCTTGAGCCCAATGACCCAAGCGGTTCGTGCTGTCTGATCTGTCTCTCCAGAGGTCCGAAATGCTGATCTGCCAATCTGCGAACAACAGATGTCACCGAGGTCATCGGTTCAGGCAAGGTTGACATGGGCTTCAAGGCCATGATTCACACTCTCGTGGCCAAGGCCCGTAACTTCCCCGTCACCTCCGTCGGATCACTCCTCGACGAGCCATTCACCGGTGTCGTATACCTCAAGAACAGCGGAATCACCACCGACTTCCGCAGCCTGAAGGGCAAGAAGATCGGATACGTTGGCGAGTTCGGAAAGGTACGTAGACAGAGTCTCCTCGCCCACCGAGTGTTGGCAGTTTCTGTGGGATGTATGGCTGACTCACTCATGAAAACAGGTCCAGATTGATGAATTGACCAAGTACTATGGCATGAAGCCAAGCGACTACGAGGCCGTGCGATGCGGAATGAACGTCTCCAAGGGCATCATCGAGGGCACCATTGACGCTGGTATCGGACTCGAGAACGTCCAGATGGTCGAGCTCGAGGAGTGGCTTGTCAGCCAGGGCCGTCCTCGCACTGATGTCCAGATGCTCAGAATTGACGAGCTTGCGCAGCTGGGTTGCTGCTGCTTCTGCAGCATCCTGTACATCGGTATGCCTTCTAGACCCTTGCGAAGACCACCTCGGCAACTTCAGCTAACATCAATGCCTTAGCCAACGACAAGTTCATGGCGGAGAACCCAGAGAAGGTCAAGAAGTTCATGAAGGCCGTCAAGCGCGCCACCGACTACGTCTTGGCTTCCCCCGAAGCAGCATACAAGACATACATCGACATCAAGCCCCAGATGGCCTCTGCCGTCAACCGCAAGATCTTCGAGCGCTCCTACGCCTACTTCTCGAAGGACCTGAAGAACGTCCAGCGTGACTGGGAGAAGGTCACCCGGTACGGAAAGCGCCTGGGTGTCTTGGACGAGGACTTCACCCCCAACTACACCAACCAGTTCCTGGAGTGGAAGCTCGAGGGTGACTCGGCCGACCCGACTGGCGACCAGAAGAGAATGGCTGCCTTGCAAGAGGAGGTTGCCCAGAAGGGAGGCTTCCAGAGACTGGAGAAGGTGGAGGCCGTCTCGGCGTCTGCTTAAGTCGGAGCGAGGAGGATGGGACAAAGGATGATGGCGATAGGGAAAGGAAACACAAACGCGATTTGGATTTGAACCCTAGTTAAACTAGCTACATCACGCTCATTTTAACCACACCAATGAAGCCCCGAGGGTCCTCACACGGGTTACCACAACTGCTGAGAAGAGCATCATCATTGTTGAAAGAGTGAAGAGGTAAGGTACTTCTGTAGTACTTTTGTAGGAGAGGAAGACACGCCTCTATGCTTCTCCGTAGGGATTTACATGTACGGTAACCTTGTGGCTCATCTAATGCAGCACGGTTGCGGGTGTAGTTCTCCGTAGGCTGGCTTCGTCTTCATGTCTCTCGGTGTGGTAATTGTGGTTTATATCATCCTTGGATACATGTCTATTTGTCTGACGGGACGTATCTATTATTTATTTATTTCTTGGTCTATTTATCTCTGGCTCTCTTGATCTCTTGAATCTCCACGCTGCACCACGCGCGGGCCCCGGGCGCCGTACAAGGCGTGCGTGCTGTATCATCCTTATCTCTCTCCGCCACTGACACGCACCTATCACACTACCCCGTTGTCCCGCTACGCGCTCATCCCAGCCGCATCTCCTCAATCACTCAACACACAATGGAGTAGCCCAGACTCTCCTTTGCGTTCCCCTCCTCTTCCTCCTCCTCCTCCTCCTCCTCCCCCCTCTCTCCCTCAACTCTTCTTCTTCTTCTCCTTCTTACACTCCTCCTCTTCATTCCTCCCTCTCTCCTCAACCCTCCTATCTACAGCTTTCTCAAGAGAGAGCTCTCCCCCCCAGCATCTCCCCTAATTGCTAATTGGGAGGACATATGGCGACTATCGCGCTTCCCCGCCTCATTCCCTCCGGTCATACTCGCTCCTCATCTCCACGCCCTCTCAATCCCGCCCTCAGCCTCGACCATATCAACTCCTCGGCAGCATGTCCAATCCCTATTCCAAACAAGCATCTACCCGTCTGTCCTCCTGGCCCCGCCCCTGCTGAGAAGCCCGATACTCCCCCTCAATCCCCGCCGTCGAAAGAGACCCCCCTCCCGCCGCAATCTCTTCTCTACCCGCCTGATAGCTATACTCGTCGAACCCTCGGCTCCTCCACCATCTACGAAATCGATGCTGCTGGCATCGCGGCCGCTCTCGATCATCTTGCGAGACAGCCGTTACCAGACCCATCAGAGGTCTTCCCTTGGTTTCATGGCCTCCACCCCTGCAACCATATCCAGCAGACCTTCTTCATTGCACGGCGGCGGAACCTGCGGAAGATCCCAAGGTGTTGGCGGGGGATCACAATTGTGAAGGCAGGCGGGACCCTAGCCTGTTCGAGACTGAAGGGCGCAATTGCCCCGGACGAATTCCTCGTGCAGTCTTCAACCGGCGCCATTTTCCGAGATGTCGACCCAAAGGAAGGGTTCTCTGTCCGGAACTTCCAGATTCAAGCTGCGAAATCTGCCATTCTTTCGGATATCTTGATCTATGGCGATGACGAAAACGAGGTCCAAAAACTAGCGGGGGATGTTGCTGCAGCGCAGCATGCATGGCGAGAGAGTCACGCGGACAAGGGGCATGAATTTCCGCAGTACAACACTTTTGCTTGTACAAGTCCCTTCAGCGAATTCGAAGAGAAGTACCCGGAAATTGTGTCGATTAATTCCCATGGCCAGATGACTGGCCAGGTCATGGATTTCTTCCATCAAGAACGACTAGAAATGTGCACAATGACAAAAGCCTCCGAGATAGATCATAATGTATGGCTAGGGCCGACGCCGGATCCGACAACCAACCCTGCATTGCGGGGGAGTGATGAGCAGCAATTTGACATTCTGATCGAATGCAGTGACCTTGGGCGCCTTGACCCTCATGCACTGCAGGCCATTGCCGAAAGCAAGCAAGAGATGACCAAGGATCCCACATACCTCGAGTTTCCCTCTTCTGGCAGCATCACACCGCCACCCTGGTCCAACTCGGAAGCCGACGGGATTCTTGAGACCTGCAGGTGGCTCTACAATCTCTCGCATGGCATACTTCCGGCACCCTCTTCGCCTACCCAAGAGACAGATGCTGAAGGCGATTCTCCCATGCCATTCTCCTCTTCACCACCATCGAAGATACCCGAACGAAAGATCCTCATCCATTGCACAGACGGCTACACCGAGTCAACCCTCCTCGCCTTGTCCTACTTCACTTATGCAACCGGTCTCCCCGTTCACGCAGCCTGGCTCGACCTGCACGTCTCCAAAGGTCGCAATTTCTTTGCGTATCCCTCAGACGTCGCTCTCCTAACATCCATCGCACCTCGTCTCCTTTCTGAATCTCCGGTCCACGCAGATAAGTCTCTTCCTGACATACTGCTTCTCTCGAAGGATGAACCCCGATGGATTAAAAATATGGATGGCTCTCTTCCTTCTCGAGTTACTGATTATATGTATCTGGGAAACTTGGGCCATGCCAATAACCCGGGTTTGTTAAAGGAGATGGGGATACGACAGATTCTGAGCGTGGGCGAGACGGCTACGTGGGAGGAGGGCGAGTTGGAAAATTGGGGCCCGGAAAACATCATGGTTGTGCAGAGGGTTCAAGATAACGGTGTTGATCCATTGACCGAAGAGTTTGAGAGGTGCCTGGCGTTCATCGGTAGGTCTATTTTCATTTTTCCCCACCTGCTATTTATGCCATCCTCCCGAAGAGCGTGCAATGCTAACCACATAATAGATCGAGGGAGAAAAAACAAGATAGCGACCCTCGTTCACTGTCGCGTGGGTGTTTCGCGCAGTGCCACAATCTGTATTGCAGAAGTGATGCGATCGTTGTGGCTCTCCTTTCCCCGTGCCTACTGTTTCGTCCGCGCCCGACGACTCAATGTCATCATCCAACCTCATCTGCGTTTCTCCTACGAACTCCTCAAATGGGAAGAAAGGCTCCGGATCGAGAGGCACGGTGACGGCCAGTTCAAAAGAGAACTAGAGTGGCCAGATATCGCGAGAGAAGTAGCAGCTATGAACAAACCATATGCGAGGTGACTCACGAAACGATTTTGATTTCGAGAAGAGAGACCTTTATGATTTACGAATTACGACAACTTTATACCACATTCGCTTCAGGGATTATGAATTTTTCAGGCGCTGGGTTGTTATTACAGTACGTGGATTAAGCTCAGGGGACTTAGGCCAGGCAGTAAATGGATGTGCTCTTTTCCTCTCTCTTTTTATTGGTCTTTCACGATATTTTTCGGTAGCTTCGAACCAAAGCAGTGCTGGGAACGGACCTTGCCTAAGGATGGATAATATATGGGTGTTTGTACATATATGTCATGTCTGTGGCTTAATTTTGGTATTTCTGGGATGGGATTTCAGGGCGCCTAATAGGTTATAATGGCTTGGATGGATGAGCTAGCGTTCTGGAACGACACTCGCAATACAGAATTCTTGTTGGGGAAGAGGAATATAAAACCTACCTTTGGATTCTTGGCTATCTATGTTCCTTTCTGAAATCTGTGAATGCATCCGGCTTGGTGGGTAGCATTAAGGCATCCATTTTCCAAAAAATCCCAGGGCAGTCATTGAACCAAGATGTCAGGCCAGTTTACCTTGGGTTGAAGTGGTCAATTCTACAGATCTTCAAATACGTCGCCACGTTCAGTACTAAGAACAATAATATGTCTCAATTTGATCAGTTTCTACAGCATCCCCTACTCACTTTTTTTTCTTATGCACACAAATAGCAACGAGAAATACTATGCTCCCCTCCCACACACGCCAGAAACTCCAATTCCATGACATCTGTACAGGATAATGCATCTATCTATTCAACAACAGCCCCCCCTCCCCAATCACGTCGGTACTTGTGTGAGCACATCGAAAGCCCCCGTGCCTACTTTGCTCGTCCTTCCAATCACGATCCTGGAGCTCGGGCTGGACAGGTCATCCCAATCTCCGTCATTGACAGCATCGGCCAGGAAGCCCACGGTCGTCTCGAAGCTCATCTTCATAAACGGACTCACGCTCCCGCTCAGCCCGCCTCTGTTGAATCCGACGAATCCCCCTCCGCGGGTCATGAAATCGGCGATGAGGTTCAAGTGTCTTTGGTCGACGCTAATTGAGTGACTCTCGAAGACTCCCGCGAGCTCTTGAATGATGGTTGCACGGGCCGCCTCGACACCGTAGTTGTCGAGCATGGCGGCAATGTCATTGGTGGATATAGAGTTGGGGTTGATGATGTGAGGATAGTTTTGCATGGCCTTGAGATTAACACCAGTCGTATGTACGACTGGAGCTTTCACCTTCTTGCCGGTAGGGATGTCTTTGACATCTTCATCTGGGACATACGTGCACGTTCCCAGATTGGGGATCTGCTGAATGAGAGACTGGCGCAAGGCGTCTTCGACGATCGAAAGCATGAGCACCTTGGGAACACCCGCGTCGTATTCGAGGGTAATATCGCACCATTCTCCATTGTCTTCGTCAAAACGGAACCGGGCTATGTCAGTGCATCTCTTCATCACCTCGGCCTCTCGCTCTTGTGTTATGCCAGAGAAATGCTCAGGTTGGGTACGCTCTTTGCTGGGAGCGTCCTCCTCGTCTTCGCTGGCAGATGCCGAAGGGCTGCCACCAATGCCTTCGTCCTCCATGTCATCATCTTCATCATCTGCTGCTTCGGCTTCCTTTGCCATCTGAGCCTGCACCCTGTCATCCTCTTCATCGTTTGCACCATAGCTCACAGCTTGCGAACGATTGGCTCTTTGCTTTTGATTCGTAGCGTCATCTCCGCCATCGTCGTCGCTATCATCATCCTCGCCGACTTCTCTTCCAGTATCTGCCGGTCCTTCCTCAACCATGCCTACCGGGACTCCAATGTCTGGAGCGTTCCCGGGACCGTGCTTCTTGCCAACTGCTTTGCGGGTGAGAGATTGCAATTTCGGAGCAAGTTTACGTTCTAACGTATGGAGAACGTCAGCAATGTCGATTGCATAGGTGCTGGTGTATTCCTCCGAGGGGAAAAATTTGATGTGAATGTCGTAGATTTTAGCCTGGGGGTAGGCCACGCCTCGTCCAATGTGTTCTTTGACTGTGACCTCATCTACGACCTCTGCAAGAGATAAGACAGAAATGGCTTTTGCAAACCTCTCGCCATCCTCTGTGGACAACTCTGGATTGACACGCAGAGTCATGGAGGGTGTTGATATGTGGTGGCTAGCCGTCATGACAATTTCTCTCAGTCGCGGAATACCCAGTGTAACGTTTTTGGATGAGTGACCAGCCAAATGGAAAGTATTGAGCGTCATTTGCGTGGAAGGCTCGCCGACCGATTGGCCTGCAACAATACCCACAGCCTCACCGGGGTCAACGACAGATTTCAAGTACTTCGCAACAAGGACTGGCTCTAGAGCCTTTCGAATTCCCACGCCATCTGGATGCTCCTTGTCCTTAACCAATCCATCCGGATTGCTCTTCAGGTAGTCTGTGAGGGCGTCGAAAAATTTCTCGGATGTTGCATATCCATACTTTCCAGGATTGAAGTCGGACAAAACAGGATCGGGGCCATTGGGGTCATTTGCTTTAGCGTACTTGAGGGCCTTCTTCATCCGCTTCAATATCGTATCTTTCTGTTCGAATATGGTGCCGTATTTATCGTCGCCATACTTCAACTGTGCAAGCTCGGATATGAGATTCTGTAGGAGGAATTTGAAATCCGTCAGATGCTTTTGCTTCGTCACATCTAAGCCATCCTCCCCATACAAGAACTGCACCACAGAGCCATCAGAGTCCCGAACAGAGGTATCATATTCTACCTTCAAGCCTTCCATACCCTTGATAAGACATCTTTGCAAGTACCCGGACCGAGATGTCTTTACGGCTGTATCAATCAATCCTTCTCTTCCAGCCATGGCATGGAAGTAGTACTCCTGGAGTCGTATACCAGTCAAGAAACGATTGACAATGTAACCCCCAGCTCTGATATTGGTCTCAAAGGGTCTGAAGCATGGTAAGGATTTCCCGCTGACCATCACTGGAACACGACGGCCTTCCAAAACTTGCTGTCCGAGATTACAGGAAATGAGGTTTGCATTAACGGCACTTCCTTTAGCTCCAGAGACAGTCATATTCTGCATTTGATTCTTCGGGAACTGCTTGACCAGGCCCCCCGGAAGACAAGTCATAGTAATCTCAGAAGAGAGCTGCGAAGATTTTGCATTCATCATCATATCCAAACCTGCCTGCTTTGTATCGTCTCTGAGAACATCTTCCAATCGACTCAGCAGTTCCGCATCAGTATCAGTCGGTTTCTGGTCTTCCAATGTTACATATTTTGCAGCAACATCAAGACCGAGGCTCTGCGCAGCGGCCAGTTTCTCTCGGCGTAGCCGCTCGCCCTGCGGAGTTAATCGCAAATCGTCCATGCCGCAGGAAAATGCCCTCATGTGCAGAAACTTTGTCAGAAGTCGACCTAATATACTGAGAGCCTTACCCGCGACGGTGTGGCCATAAGCTTCGTGGATAGAGTGAATGAAACCTCCAGCAGCAGGCCCAATTTGTGCTTTATCGAGAATGCCGGTGATAAATTCTCCTCCTTTGAAATAAACGGTTCCTTCTTCTGAATCTGGCCCCCACCGATCTTTGGGGGTTTGTGACCTGCTCGTGAGAACTAGGGGCGCGCAATCCGCCGGGGTAATGTTCTTTAGGATTGTGGTGATCACCTGCTTTCCGGTCCAGCGTGGAAACGGCTTGATGATGGCAGGAGGGACGGTCTCTATACGATCGCCAACGATATGGCCGCTTTCAGGTCGCAAGCAGTTGTATATAAGCTGTTGATAGGTTGCTTGGTCAAAGAATGTGTCTCGGTTACATAACCAGACAGACACGGATATGTGGTCTTGAATGAGACCTCGCAATGGCTTTCCGGAGGTCGCAACGAGATATTGATGATCAGTATCTGCGATCTGCAGTGCTTCCGCGCGCGCAATTTCTGTCTGAGGGAAATGCATGTTCATCTCGTCTCCGTCAAAATCAGCATTATACGTATTGCAATTGGCATAATGCATTCGAATTGTCTTTTCCCCGGGTAAGACCCTAGCCCTGTGACCCATAATGGACGGTTTGTGCAAGGTTGGCTGGCGGTTCATCAATACCACGTCGCCGTTCGTTAGATGGCGGTGGACTTTCTTGTTGCGAGCCCCACTCCCACTGCTATTGGAAGAAGCTAATAGCTGGTTTGCCAGCGCCAACCGCTCATCAGGAGTTTTCGTTCGCAGGCTGATGACCTGGCCATTCTCATTCTCAATGGCCGCAGCGCCTGGCCATTTGTCGACGCCATTTATGACTGCCTGTTGCAGTTCCTTGAAGTTATGACTGGTAACGGGCTCCGGGTATGTTAACTTCTTCGCAAAGACTGGAGGTACACCGATCTCGTTTGTCTCGATATTGGGATCTGGAGATATAACACTTCGTGCTGCAAAGTTGACTCGTTTTCCCATCATGTTCTTCCTAAACAAGCCTTCCTTCTTCTCCAGCTTCTGCTTAATTCCATCTTCATTCCTCTTTCCCGCTGCACCGTTTACCGGATTCCGATCCCGATCGATCAACGAGTTGACAGCTTCTTGAAGCTGACACCCTGCCTCTTGGAGATCTTGGTAGTCTCGTGTTCGCAGTGAGTCGTTCTCCTTTGCCTTACCAATATCGTGGTAGATTTGGTTCACCGTCTCAGAAGCCCTCAGGATTAGCTTGTAGAGCGCGTTTTGCTGGGCCTCAGCGATCTCGCCGTCACCGGTTCGTGCTTCTGGGCGGTACTTATTTGGAGGGACGAGTAGTGTCTGCAGGAAGAACATGTCTTCTGTGACTTTGGTGGCCTTCTTAGGTGCCGAACGGGAGTTATAAATAAGAGACAAGATCTCCTGCTCCTTTTCGAAGAGCAATGTCAAAGACGCCTTGACCTCGATAGAATTCATGAATTGGTATGGTGCAGACGCAACCTTCGGTTTTGAGCTTTTCGTTGACTGGCCCATGATGACATCTCCTTCCTCATCAAGAGTATGCCCTTCTCCCTCTTCATCCTCCTCATTAGAAGACAAATCAATGTCGGCAATCCCCTCGTCAAAATCTCCATTAAACTTCTCCTTGTTCCCTTGCTGTAACAACTGGACAGGGTTTGCCGCCTTGAAGTTTCCTTGTGACATCTTAGCTTTATCCTTAGGGCTCAATGGTTTCTGGAAGATCTTCACAAAGCCGTCCTTTCGATAGCCGGGTGAGATCCCGCTGCAATTGCCGCAAGTCCTTCCTGCAGTGATATCTTTCATGAAATCCTTCACAACAGCTCGTCGAGCTTCCGCAACCCCCTCGTTTTTGTCGTACTTCCATTCCCAAGTGGATTCTTTGGCGGCTTGGATAGACTTTTTTACAAAAGCATTCCTTCGCCGAATGACGCTGTCAACGGCCGACTCCTCTTCAGAATCACTACTAACATTTTCCGCGTCCTGTTTCGTGTCCAGTTTCTGTGTATCATCAATGTTGTCTATCTCTTCTGCCGCACTCAGCAGCCCGTGTTGAATCAAACGGAGCTTACACAAGTAGCGATTGACGTCCTTCCGCGACATCTTGAGATGGTGACAGTAGTAGCATTTTGCTCGCAATAATCGCAGGATCTGGACCATAAACGTAGGGTGATATACGGGCATTGGCAGGTCGATGTGGCCCACATGTCCGGGGCAGGCGAAAGAGTCGAGGTTACATGTCGCGCAGCTGTTGATAGAGTTAGCAGGGTAGAAATACTGTTTCAAAGCTGAGCTGAACATACGTGTTGTCGCCCCAGGCTCCAAGAGCTGGATCGTACAATCCACCAGGGACCGGGTGTAAAAGAGTGTCAAATGTGAGGGGATTTTGAATCTTTTTCACTGAGAGTGCTTTGATCTCGGCGGAGGTCAGGAACAGAAAATCCACACTGCTAATGGCAGAAGGAACTGGTTGGGAGATATTCATCTTGACCAAGCTCCTTGCTCGAGTAGAGCATGTGTACTAACCACTGTCCTTGTGAACCAGTTGCTGAGACTCAAAGATGCGCATAAAATTCAAGGCGGAACCTTTTTTTTTTCCCGGGCGATAGCAGGTGATCACGTGGCCTTATCGAAGAGAATCTCGCGCGCGAGGTAACCTCGACGGACGACAAAATATCCGTACCATCATTCTCATTTCAAAAGTTCAAGAAGTCGCAGGTTCTGCACACTCCTCATTCCTTTCATATCCTATTGCCACCACGAGGGAGGTTGCCCGCTATGGATCGACGTCAAGCGTCGCCCATCCTCTCCCCGCGTCATGATGCTTCCAGTCGCGTTGGCAAGCCCCAGTCGGCAGCAGAAAAGCTGGCATCTCTGAAAGCAAGAGTAGCTGCAGCAGTGAGCAGCAGCAAACCTAAGAGTGGTTTGAATGCTGGACTACAACCAGTATCGGCGAGGGGAGGGCTTAATGTGGATCTACATCCTGCGCTGCAAGACCTTGGACAATACAAGCCGTCGAAGACCGTTGCCCCAAAGTTTGCGACCAGTATTGGAAATGCTCGTCCTCAGCCAGAAAAGCCAGCCCCGAAGAAACAACTCGATCTATCCGGTCCTTCGGCAGAGGAAACGCGTAACAACCCATATTTTGACATCAGTCTGGGGGGTCAGACAGCGACGCTGAAAAATAGGCATTCGAGACAGTTGGTTTTCAATCAGAAGGGCAAATACATTCAGCAGGCAAATGCTCTTCGCAGACAGGCTGCCCTCGAGGCTATGAAAAAGCGCATTGCAGAGTCATCACGAAAAATAGGCATCGATGAGGATCTGGATACAGAGAAAAACTACCTGGTCGAAGCGCCGCCCGACATCGAGTGGTGGGACGAAGGTCTGGTAGATGGCAAGAACTACGACAATATCTCCGACCCGAAGAAACTGAAAATCGACACCCCAGACTCTATCATTACCGAATATATCCAACATCCCGTGCTCCTTGAACCCCCTCAAGAAAAGAATATGCCCCCGCCAAAACCCATGTTTCTAACTTCCAAAGAACAAGCGAAACTTCGGCGTCAACGCCGAATGGCTGAGTTGAAAGAACAGCAAGCCAAGATCCGTCTGGGCCTTGAGCCCGCACCTCCTCCGAAAGTCAAGAAAGGAAACCTTATGAGAGTTCTTGGTGAAGAGGCGGTAAAGGACCCCACAGCAGTCGAAGCACGGGTTAACCGAGAAATCGCTGCACGCCACCAAGCGCACATTGAGATGAATGAAGAACGCAAGCTGACCAAGGAACAACGCCATGAAAAACTTGCGCTGAACCAGGAGAAGGATGCCGCAAAGGGCATTCGCATGATGGTCTTTAAGATCGATAATCTCTCCAACGGTGCTCATCGATTCAAAATAGCGAAAAATGCAGAGCAAATGGCTCTTACTGGCATTTGCATTATACATCCAAGATTCAACTTGGTTATTGTGGAGGGTGGAGAGCACAGTATTCGACAATATCGCAAGCTTATGCTTCAGCGTATCGACTGGACAGAGAACTCCCCGACGCGAATCAAAGAAGGTACAAAAGCGGAGGCCTTGCAGGATTGGCTGAAGGCAGAAGATGAGAAAGGAGAGCTCAAGGATCTGACCTTGAACAAGTGTGTACTGGTCTTTGAGGGCGAAGAGAAAGCTAGGGCATTTAGGAAATGGGGAAGTAAGGTCTGTGAAACTGATAGCGCAGCTCGAGATGCTTTGCAGAGAGCGAAGATGGAGAACTTCTGGGCTTTGGCAAAGAGCATGAAGTAAGTAATTGGTATTCCTGGGGCATGTAATCCTAATCGAAATGCCTCCCTGTTTATATTATCCCAATCAAGCACCACATACTGCGGTCATTTTATAGTGGATATCTAATGGGCGATTCGATTGAGCAAGCTCCTTAGCTAATTATCTCGTGTCTTACTAACCTTTTTATCTTGGGAATCTATTTTTCATCAGAGATTGACCTTGATTAGCTTCCCATAAGAAGTTCCGGATTCTGGATCTCAATGTCCATCCAATTCCATCATTGAGGCTTCCAATTCATCATCGTCAAATCCATATTCATCTCCCCTTGTAACAGTCTCTTCGTTGCCGTTTCTGACTCCTTCCATATGCTGATCCACAACACCAGCACCAGCCGTCTGCGCCTCCCTCAGCTGCCTGATACTCTCCTCTTCCTGTTTCTCCTTGAAGTTCTCTAGGTCTCTAATACTCCAAGTACTAATCCCTTCCTGATCTCTCGGCTTGAAAGGCTGCGCCATACCTTTCAAGAACTTCTTCGCGCTTCCCACAGCCATATCAGTGCTCAAGTTGACTTCGCTATCCAACAGCGCCTGATTGATCCATTTCGGAAGCTGATTTCTCTTTTTCAAAAACCTCCTATCGGCTAGAACCATGATCCCATAATCATCTTTGCCTCTGAGAACGCGACCCAGGCATTGCGCTGCGTGCCTCATGGCGTCGAAAGATAGGAAATCATTTTCTCTGATGCGATAGGTCTCCCGTAGAAACTCAAGACGTGCTTTCAGGATACGAGACTCGGTATATTGGAAAGGAACTCCAATGCAGAGCACAGTGCGCCCATATTGATGGTCAAAGTCAATTCCTTCGCTAACCTTTCCTCTTGCGACGCAAAGAAGAATCGCCCCACGGCCATTGCAGCATGCTGTGCGATATGTCTCGAGTGCTACGGAGGTCTCTTGTGCGTCGGGCGTCTCGACGAGGATGAGCTTATACTTCCAGACTTCGTCTAAGATTCCCATCCCCTGCCACATGCTAATGATGGATTCCATATACAGGTAAGACGGGAAGAAAACAACCATGCCATCGGGGGTTAATTTTGAGAATTCCGTAAGCAAATTGCCATAATTTCGAACAACAGAAGGCTCGTTACGGACTTGGAAGCCAGAAGATATGGCAACTTGATCAGACCCACGTGTAACGATCATAGGCAAAAACGAGCGACGAGCAAGGGTCATACTATAAGACTCTTGCACCACAGTTGTGAACCCTAGCATTTTTGGGTACATCTCCAAGGGCGAAATTGTTCCCGATGTAATAATTACGGAGGAAAAGCGATCGAATACCGGCTTGATTGCTATTGCTGCGTCGAGGCAAGTAAAATGGAGCACGGGGTTGGGCACCTCTGCCGTATCTGATTCATATGGCTCCAAGATTAGGAGAAAACCCTTCTCATATGTTGCGACGAGGGTTGCGAATGTTGCTACTTCTTGGAGAGGCTGGTAATCTTCGATATTGGTTAATTCAAGCGTTCGAACGAGAGATGTGAGTCTCTCTGCGCAGAATCGCAAGGGCTTCTTCTCGATAAACGTGTACTCCTTGAGATGGGCCAGAAATGAAGGGGGTGTCTCCGAGATAACTTGGCGGACTTTCATTCGTGTCTATTAAATGGTTACATTTTTGTCTACACGAGGTATAGAATTGACCGTACCTTGAGATACTCGACAAATCTCTTGAGGAAGGCAACGAAGTGCTCTGCTCTTCGAATATTGCCGGGAACAGCTTCTTTCAGAAGATCATCCGGAAGAGCTAGGTCATCCTGTTAGCATCATCGGGCTTACAACGAGAATAAAGACGCACCAGGATTTGACATGAAGGCATCCTCCTCCCGAGCTTCATCTGCATCCCTCAAGCCCTCCACGAGCTTTGCATACTCGGTTTTCAGTTTATCGGCATCGCTATCCTTCATCTCCGCAATCTTCCTCTCCAGGTTCTGAGCTCCTCGAGTAGCCTTCCGCAGCGAGTCCTCCGTGATATCGGTACTTAAGGCTTCGATACAGACATTGTCGATATTGTGCGCCTCGTCAAAGACAACGATGCAGTCTTTAGAAAGCTCCTTCGAAACTCTCTCGGCAATCTTTGGGTCAAGAAGGTAATGATAGGAGTAAATAATGACGTTGCAGAAGGACATCTAATCGATTTTATCAGCTGGGTCACCTCCTTCAAGACAAGACACGTACCATCCGTCTTGAAGTAAAATACGGACACTGCTTATGCTCCTCTCCGTATCTCATGATCCCATCAAGTGTCCAGACTCCGTTTGGGATGAGGTTATGCGGTTCCAAAAGATCGAGATTCTACCAATATTAGCCTCTTTACATTAACATGAGGGAAGAAACGGACATCGTGGTAAATGCACACAGGCACGTCTTCTCCTCTTGCTTTCTTCTCCTTCACAAACCCTGCAGTCAAACTTCGACATCTCGCATCGACCACCGCACCACTCTTCTCTCGTTTGACCGAGGGGTGAAGGCAAAGATTCTTCCGGCTCGTCAACCCCAGTCCGCGGAAATCTTCCTTGTAGCCCAATTGCTCTTCTCGATATTTCATAAGAGCTTTCAATTCTGCCAATGCTTTCTCGATCTCGGACATGGTACCTGAAGATCGTCAGCAGATCCGACGCCGGGGCTCTGAATCAGGCAACAAACGTGAGCAGTAGATAAGTTTCCTGTGTTCTGGGTAATATTGTTGGTATGCTACAATAAGGGACAGGAGAGACACAGTCTTTCCTGTCCCGGAAGGCATTTCCAGCACACAGTGACCTCCGGCGTCAAGGGTTTCTAGGTTGGTTGGTGAGCACGTGATGTGTTGGAGGCCAGGGCGCGTCTTACTCTTGAGATCGCACATGTAGCTTTCATTTCGTATGACAGGTAAGTAAATGAGCATGTCCAGTCAGTATCAGGGCGACCTACGCATATTGCTCTATCACCGAGGGGTCAGTAATCAGCCTGATGTCGAACTCGGCATGCCTGCTTACCTGGATAGATTCTTGGATAGGGAAACAAGACTGGCAAATCCCTAGCTTACTATTAGCAATACATCGGGTACTGGGGAATCATGTAATAGTACCCGATGTTAAACTTCATCTTGTCAGCTTCCTAGCAATTTCTCGATGGGATTTGGTTGAAAGTTGATGGGCGGGTAGAGGTTCTTTGGACTTTTATTTTGGCCGGCGACTCGCGAGGCGAGATGCAAGGCTACGGAAAAATGGGCCTGGCTTGCAGAAGGAATGATTCGCTCGTGTCTGCGATATGATATCCTACTTTCATTCTTCGGCGAAATACTTCAATGAGGTTGGATTGCTAGCCTCATTCTTCACGGGGACTATGAGAGTTGCAAGACGGAAGATACATGAAGTGCTGCTATTGCTGCTTACTGCTCAGCCTCGCGCGCGGATGCTATGTACTCGATCATGCACAGCATTCATTCTAAGTCATCAACCGATTATCTCCGGTCACTACCTTCAAATCCAATATTGTGTGCAACGGAAGATACTCCAATACTGGTGTGAGAGTTATAGGCTATACCTGTACTCCATAGTTCTGCCTACGCTTGAATACTTGAACACCAGTTAGTGGTGACGGAGATGGTCCTTTGTCTGTTTTACTTGGCATATATCAGTACGAAGATACGGCATGAACCTTAAGGTACATTGCGGCGCTCTTTATCACTGTACCCCGGGGCTCCTCTATACGGTATCAAGGTTCGTCCATACTACATAATAGTAGTGGTAGTAGTAATCGGGTTTACTTTTACACTGCGAAGTATTGAAATAGAAAGCTATGACCCAACACTGCCAACAGTTAGTAGTACAGGCTCAGGTCTCAGAACTAGAAGAAAGGCCCTCTAACACCCATCCATCCAAATGATATGTGTGCTGTCCTCGAATAGTAGATCCCCGAATACGTGTATTTGCCTAGCACCCTGTACCGTGGCCACCACCCTGTGTGAGGACTGTCAAAGAGGGACAGCTAGGAACCTAGTAAAAACCGTTCAGTGTATCTAAGCATCTATGCTGTATCTAAGCACAGTTAAAGGGATAACCAGGTGCCTCCTCCAGCACACTTAGTCTTGCAGGGCTTCAACTATCCATCTAAAATCATGTGTCAAGTGTAGATATCCGCCCTCTTATCCTGGCTATACCTTGTGATTGTTATCTGCGGGAAGACAAACAGAGCTCGCCCTCATGTGAATGATATGTATATCCTACCTACCTCAGGTTCGCCCATATCTATGTACACGCGCATTTTCGAATGTGTGTGCTACAGTCGTCAGCAGAGGTACCGGACATCACCGTCTGTCTTACCAAACAGGCACGGTCCATCGCGTCACTAAGTCACGGCAAACCGCGTCAAGATATGGGAAATTTGGGCGGCACGTCGTCATGAAAGAATTTGCAGAATGAATCATGATTCATGATTTGAGACTCAGCGCCCCACCGCTGGCCAAATAGTGTACACCCAATTGCAAAAGTGAAAGCAAACTCCAATGCCATATACCCGTGAAAACCCAAACCCAAACCCATTATGCGTCCCTCAAAATTTCCCAAACCAACTCTCAGATGCTGAGGTCAACATGTCCACAGACCGGCGGCCCAAGCCGAAGAGTGTCACCTCGAGATTCCGAAAGAACGAGACACGATATTCAATTAGCTGCGCTCTCCTCTGAGGCGGCGAGCCAGCTGGATATCCTTCTGTGTGGTTGTTAGTGACTGGCATCATGGTCCAAGGCTGTGATTGTACTAACGCTTTGAATTGTGACACGCTTGGCGTGGATGGCGCAGAGGTTGGTGTCCTCGAAACTATAGAGGCGGTCAGCGATGTTCGATGGGGAGTCAGTGTGTGCGACTTACAGAGAGACGAGGTACGCCTCGACGGATTCCTGGAGGGCACCGATGGCGGAAGATTGGAAGCGGAGGTCGGATTTGAAGTCCTGGGCAATCTCACGAACGAGACGCTGGAAGGGGAGCTTTCGGATCAGAAGCTCAGTAGACTTCTGGTAACGACGGATCTCACGAAGAGCGACAGTTCCTGGCTTGTATCTGTGGGGCTTCTTGACACCTCCGGTAGATGGTGCTGACTTTCTGGCAGCCTTGGAAGCAAGTTGCTTACGCGGGGCCTTGCCACCGGTGGACTTTCCTATATTGAAGATATCAGTGATGGGTTCCAGATGTGCGCGGACAGGTGGCGATGCTGTGTTCATGGAGGAAGGCAGGCCAACACTGAGGCTGAAGGCGATGCGACCGCGACCGCGATCGCGATTTCGCGACCGGCTGGCGCGACAGTGAAGGGTTTGGAGGTGAGATGATGATATGGGAATAATGGTTTTCACTTACGGGCAGTTTGCTTGGTGCGGGCCATTGTAGATGATGTGTATGGATGTTTTGATGGATGGGGTGAGTTGGTTGTTGGAGGGGGGGGGATGATGGTTGTTGTCGGAAGGTGGTGTTGAGTGGATGGAGAAGAAGGTGGGAAGAAGTGGGAGGGGGGATTATTTGTAGTGGTGGGACACTAGCGAGTGATCGTGATTGATTGCAGCTGCCTAGCGTGGCTCTGTTTATCGAGAGCGAAACAGGCAATCAGAGGGAGACGACGAAACGAGAAGGGGCAATACGCAACACAGTCTCTGCCGACCAATCAGGACGCGCGGGCCCGATTTAGAAGGATCGGTATCGGTTGTACCTACACTCCGGTAGTCTCGATACGGGACACGGGATACCGACGGAGGCGAGAACATGAGCACGTAAATCGTATTATCAAGATGCGTTGAATGCTATGATTATTATTAATTCTTCGGGGCGCTGGTCCTACAGCCGCCTTTACATTCTCATTCCACTGTATTTTTTTGTTCTTATTTTTTTTTTTTTTTTTTTTTTTTTTTTTTTTTTTTTTTTTTTTTTTTTTTTTTTTT
>NW_020194474.1:899460-924471 GCF_003019875.1 Amorphotheca resinae ATCC 22711 | reverse complement strand
CCCTTTTTTTTTTTTTTTTTTTTTTTTTTTTTTTTTTTTTTTTTTTTTTTTTGTTTTCCCTTTTTCTTTGCTTTCATTTTCCCTCGAGAAAGAATTCAAGGCGCGTTATTCTCGGCCAATCACGAAGCGAGAGGTCGTGTTGTCCCTTGAGACCATTCCGGTTTAGCGCCCCTCCTTCCGTAGTGATCTCGGCAAGGCCGTGGCGCGTCGAGCCCAGTCAAAAATAAGCCGCATCCCCATCCCGCTTCTACCTCCATATTCTTCCAACAACCCCATCTGTAGTACTGTACACCAATTCAACCACATCACCACGTGTTTTACTTCCGTTCAACCATCGTCTCTCTTAATCTCATATCCACCGGTAAACCTTCATCATGACTGGACGTAAGTACCTCCCCTGCGCTCGGCTCAGGCTCTATCCCCAATCTCGGGCTTGAACGCGCTTCTCGCGCTCGATGACATTGTGCTAACGCGTCTTTGCAGGTGGAAAAGGTGGCAAGGGTCTTGGGAAGGGTGGAGCCAAGCGTCATCGCAAGATTCTTCGTGACAACATCCAGGGTATCACGAAGCCTGCGATCCGTCGTCTTGCTCGTCGTGGTGGTGTGAAGCGTATCTCTGCTAGTATGTTTTCCTCGTTCTATTTTCATCTGGCGCGGTATTGACGCTTTGAACAGTGATCTACGAGGAGACGCGGGGTGTTCTCAAGACCTTCTTGGAAGGTGTTATTCGCGATGCAGTCACATACACAGAGCACGCCAAGCGCAAGACCGTCACTTCTCTCGATGTTGTTTATGCTCTGAAGAGACAGGGCCGTACTCTGTACGGTTTCGGTGGTTAAGCTTCGGGGTTTACGGTTCTTCATCAATGTCTCTTACGAATTTCTTCTCTGGCTACTTGGCTGGAAGGCGGGTGTGCAATGGGAATGGGTCTTGCTTTTGGGTGTTTATTGTATCATATGGGATATAGGGTTCTCTAGTCTAGTGGATAGTCTGAAATGATCAGTCCTCTGTTATGTGTCATTAATATGTATACTTGTATAGTGTACTACATTGTTGTTGTGTGAGAGGAGGGGGGGGTCAGGCTAGGCTTTACACGACTTGTAAACACGCGCCCCCCCCCCCCCCCCCCCTCCTTACTTAGGACAAAATCATTGTTATTTACTCTTATGTAAGACAGTACAACAAAACATAGAGACAGCATTTTTAAAATCAAGCTATTAAACAACCTTTAGAAACCTTAACAGGCCTCTCCTAATCTCTAAAGCCTCTTTATTATATAGTAATAGTATACTTAGGCTACTTAGTACTCTTAAGGCAAACTACTAAAGAAAGGTATAAAGAGATACTAAGGAGTATAGTTTACTTATTATTAACTCTTATACCGTCCTAGCCTAGGGCTATACAGAACTTCTACCTAATTATCTAATCCCTAGGAAAACTATAAATACAGATAAAAAACCTAGGTTCTACTTATCCTTAATATCTTACGTGTCTTCCTTACTACTTATAGTACTACTATAGCGATAGTAGGTCACCTTTTAGCTATAAAGAAGAGAGTTAGCTAAAGAGAATTAAGAAAGGCGTCCTAACTAAATAAACTACTTACTTAAGATCTAGGCCTTCTTTAAGGTATTAGTAAGCTAGTTATAGTCTAGAGCGCCCTTAGTATATAGCTAGTACCTTTATAGCTCTTTTAAGAAGTAGTAGACTATAATATACTTTACTGTTTCTATAGTAAGGCTATACTTACATTACCTTATATTAATACCTAAGACCTAGTACTTTTATAAAAAGGCTATTAGGCCTGTCTTCTTTATCTTAATCTATATAATTATTAAGCTTTTAGCTTTTTTAAGGTTATTATAAATACTTAAGAGCTTTTTGTTTAGTAAGACTCTAGTGCCTTACTAGTCTATCTCTTATACTTACCTTTATACCTTAACTATCTTTTCTTTTATCTTCTTTTTTGTTTCTACTCTCTTAGCTTAACCTTAGGCCTAAGTATCCTTTTTAACCCTTAGGTTTAGGTTAAAGGCGTGTTGTATACCCTTAGTTTTATATTATATACGTTTATAGCTTTATTAGATTACTTTCTTATAGCCGGCTTCTTAGAGCTATACTCTTTATATTATAACAAGTCTATTAAAGTAAACGTAAATTAGTAGAGTATACGTGTTAAGTACGCTAACATGTAAGACTACAATAGCTTAGAAATCAAGTACAGGGTAACTACGTACTACAACTAAGGTAATAGTAGACGTTAAGAAGCATAAGAATAAAGAAGAGAAAGGAAAAAAGAAGAGGGGTTTAGAGATTAGTCTATAGTTAAAGTAGTAATATACCTTTAAATATACTACAACTATTTATTAACTCTTGTCTCTTTTACTTTATAGAAATATACCTAACATTCTAATCTCTCTTCTTTACTAAAAGGTTATAGACTATTAGAGTAAGAAGTAATAACGTAGACACAATAAATAAACCTTAACGAGACGTAGGCCTTTTTTTAAGTAACTCTTTAGAATACTTCTTTATAAGTAGATAGTAGTAAACCTAGTATAACTTACTAAATGTTAATAGAAATCCTTTCCTTAAGTAAGACTAAGTTAAACAAAAGGATTACTTAAGTAAAGGTAGAGTAGTGCTTTAAGTAAAAGTAAGACTACCTTATAGTACTTAAGAAAAAAGAGGCTTCTTTAATAAACCTATACAAATTTAATAACCCTCTTAAAGTAGAACAGCCCTTCTAGTAGACCTATATTAAAGAAACAAGAAAGAGCTATTATAATACTCCTTTTATTCTACTAAAAAACAAGATATATACTAGTATTATAACCTTCTTATTTAACTAAAAAACAAAGTTTAATACTTATCTAGAGAGTTATCTAACAGATACTAAACGTATTAGCGCTATAGTAGTAGTACTAAAAGATTATATTAAAGAGTACTAAAAGTCTTTTATTTTCTTAGAAAAAGGCGGATTAGTTCTTAATATAACTTAAAGAGAAATAAAGGTATAGCTCTTTTATAGTATTATAAATAAGGGTACTTACTCTCTTAAAGTAGTATTAAAACTCTAAATATTAACTTAAAACTAAAATAAGACCTTTAAGAATTTTCTTTAATAGTATAACTCTTTAGTTATTAAACTTAGCTACGCTCTTCTAGAGATGTTCTGTATCTGCCTTCTTATTAATTGTTTAAAGCCTAAGTTAAGGGCCTATATAGTAAGTAATAAGGTCTTAGATACCTTTAAGGTAGTTAAGGTAGTAGCGTTAAGAAAGAAAACTCTTATTTAGATAAGGTAATAAAAAGGCTTTTATAAAGCCTCTTTAATACTATACTATACTAAGAAAGGCTTTTCTTATAATCTAAAGACTTTATCTATACTAGTAAATACGTAAAAGGTATCTAGTAGCTAAACTTTAAATATATAAAAGGACTCTCTTAGCGTTACAAAAACCCTTTTAGTAAGTAAGGTATAAGGTAACTACTACTAATACTAGTAGCCTAGTTATTAAGTAAATTTGTACTTACTATATAAATGCTTTATATATAGTTAATCTAGGTATACTTATACTTAGTACTCTAATAAGGCTAGTACTTTAGGTACTAATACTATACTAGTAGCTTACTACGTTGTACCTAAATAATAAGAAGAGAGGCGACCCTTAATAAGTATTTAAGTAGAGATATATATTAAGGGTAGCTAAGTAGCTATACTAGCCTTACTAGACTTAAGAGTAGAAGTTAACCTTATCTACTTATAACTATTAGGACAAGAGGCACTATAGTAACTTAATAATTATATTATAGTGTCTTTACTATTCTAAAAAACAACAACAAGCTTTAGATTATACGATCTGTTTGTTAAGGCCTAAGATAACTACTTAATAGTAAGGTAACATTAAGGTAGATTTGTTATTACTAATATTAGAGACTTAGATATTATACTTAGATTTCTATAGCTAGAGGCTATAGACCTAATCGTTTTATAAAAGACCTAGACGTTTATATACCTTACGTCGTCTTTAATAGTCTAGCTATATATAATAAAGAAAGAAATTAGAAAAGTAATAAAAGAAGCCTAATTTGTAATCGTAGTAATAGTATAACTAATTATAGTTAACCTAAAATCCTTAAGTAAAGAGAAACTATAAGAGAAACTATAAGAAGATAGTAAGGCTATAGTGACCTTACTTAGTAAGTACTAATAATTTATAGACGTCTTCTCTAAAGAAAGGACTAGATTACTACTTATAATTAATAGCCCTACTTATATAATAGACCTTAAAGAAGACGTAGTACTACTATATAGCTAAATCTACTTACTTATAGAGGTTAAGCTAAGTGTCTTATACAAATATTTAGACGATACTCTAGTAAAAAGATAGATCTGTCTAAGTAAGAGCCTTACTAGTACTCTAATACTATTTGTTCTAAAGAAAGAAGAAAAGCTACGACTTTACGTTAACTACTATACGTTAAATAGTATAACTAGAAAGAACTAAGCCCTTATTCTATTAATTAGAGAGATCCTTAATCGGCTATTATAAGCCTATGTCTATACTAAGCTTAACCTATATAAAGCGTATTATTAAGTTTGTATTAAGGCTAATAATAAGTAGAAAACAGCTTTCTAGTACTAATATAGCTACTTTAAATACTACGTTATACCCTTTAGGCTAGTAAACGTACTAGCGACCTTTTAGTCCTTTATTAACAAAGTACTAGAGAATCTTGTTAATAATATTTATATTATATATCTTAATAATATCCTTATCTACTTTATAAATAAAGAAGAGTATATGTAGTATGTTTACTACGTCCTTAAACGTCTCTAATAACATAACCTATATACTAACCTCTTAAAGTATAAGTTTAATATAAAGTAAGTAAGGTTCTTAAGATACGTTATTAACCTATAAGAAGTTTGTATTAAACCTAAGTATGTCTTTATAATCTAAGAATAGCTTATTCTTATAACTATAAAGGATATTTATATCTTTCTAGGGTTTACTAGGTTTTATAAGCGCTTTATTAAGAATTATTTAAAGATTACTATACTACTAATAAATCTCTTTTAAGGCGACGTTACTAGTACTGTTACACTAAGTTCTAAAGCTCTAAAAGCCTTTTATAAGCTACGACTAGTCTTTATAAAGGCCTCTTTCTTATGTTACTACGACCCTAAACTACTTACATATATAGAAACAGATACTTTTACTTATACTATTAGTACTATCCTTTTATAGCTATAAGAAGGCTACTAGTACCTTGTTACATTTATTTTTAGAAAGCTAAAAGGGCTAGAGCTACGTTACAATACCCTTAACACTAAGTTAATAGCTATTATTAAGGCTTTTAGGTTATAGAGGCCGTACTTAGTATATATATAAAGTTTAGTATTAGTTTTAATAGATTACTTAAACTACTATTACTTTTTTATAAAGCTAAAGTTGTTATAGTAATAAGCTAGATAGCTAAAGAAACTTTCTGTCTTTAACTTTAAGATTAAATATAAGAAGAGTAGCTAAAACCTTACTAATAGGTTGTTGTAGTAGCCTGACTTATAAGATCCTAATAAGTAATTAAAGGTATAACAAGCTCTTTTAGTAACTTTCCTTAATAAATTCTAGGTAAACATAGTTACCTTAAAAGCTATTAGTCTTACTATAAAGCTTGTTTAAAACAAAGCTTTTATTCCTTTTATTCTTTTAATTCCTTTTATTCTTTTAATTTCTTCTATTCCTTTTAAAGGTCTAGTAACCTCTTTAACGTATACTGTCTTAGTAGAATCGCTCTAGCGTAAGAGGCTAGACTTACGCCGGCTAGTAGACTAAGGCGATCGTAAGTCCTAAAGACCTTACGCTTTTATTACTAGAGTATTAAGTTATAAATTAAACACTTTTATACTAGTAGAGAACTCTACTTAGAGTTAGGCTAGTAAGAGTAATAGCTAGGTAATAGTAACGTTAACGTTACTACTACTACTATTAGAAGCCCTTTATAATATATAGTAGAGAGACGCCTTTATTACTAATAAAGAGTAAAAGAAGTAGTAAGGTAGCTAAGGTACTACTAGGTCTTTATAGACATTTAAGGATAATACACTACTATAGTATTATAGACGTATATATATACCTAATAATCTAGGCTTATATAAGGAGTTACTAAAGCTTTTTTATAACGTACTTACTATAAGGTACTAGAGAGTTAGTAAAACAAAGAAAAGGCTTTCTTAATCCTTCTTCTAGCTAAGTCTTAATAAAGACATCTACTATTACGTTTTTACTTATACTATCTATTAAAGAATAAAGGTAAGGACTTATCTACTATATAGTAAGTTAGCCTTACTTTCTATTCTTTCTAAACCTTAGTAAGAGATCTTACTTAACTTTATTATATAGCTACCTTACTCTTATAACGTAGTAAGTAAACTATATAACTTAATACTTATTATTATAGACTAATTTACAAAATTTTCCTTATATATTCTAATAACTAATCGTCTTACTAGCGACAGACTAGTGTCTCTCTTAATACACTACGTTATATAATAATTTAGAATTCTAGATAGTATTGTCTTAGACTAAGGCTCTTTTTTTATAAGCAAATTCTAGAGTAGTTTCTACTAGTACTTAGCGATATTACGACAGCTTAGTACTACTTATTACCTATAAACAGACAGGCAGATAGAACAGTAGAACTAAGCTATTAAGTATTACCTTTAAACTTACTATAGCTTTATATAAGACGACTAGGTAACTAAGCTAGATCTTACTAAATTCATATAAAGGGATAAAGAACGGTCGTCTACGCCCCCTACTACCCTAAAAACTTAAAAATAAACGATAGAATCAAAATCAGTACCTTTAGATACCCCCCGGAGTGCTAGCGGACTATAGGCGAGCCTATAGTAACGGATAGTAGGTGTGCTAGACTTAAACAAAGCTAACACTACCTACTTACAAGTAGGAGCTAGTACTCTCTTACCCTAACTAAGAGCTGTAGTAAGGAGCCGGAGAGTAGTAAGGGTAATAAAGACGATAAGACAGAGAAAATCATATAAAGGATTAAAGCCTACGTAATACTAGACAAGGAGGAGGAGGCGTCGCGTCTCTTACGCGACCTTATTACTATAACGACGATAGTAGTAGAGACAAGAGCTACGAACACGACGACCCTCTCGCGTACCCCCGGGTCCCTTTCTAACGATAACCTAGTGACGATTAGATAACTAAGAACGATGTTAGAAGAGGCCTTCTAGAGGCTAGTAACGACGGCGGCCCCTCGGGCTACCTACGTATTAGTAGCGAGCTAGCGCCTAACAGGAGTCTAGGTTATACTAGAGAGGCGGATTAAGGAGCTAAGGATTAGGGCGGATAGACAGACAGAGGACCTAGCACGTTGTAGCGCTATTAAGGTAGTAACGGCGGCTAACACAGTAATAAGGGGCGCTAAGGTAGTAGCGACCTACTAGCTACCTAGCGGCGACACTATCCTTACGTTTAAAGAGGCTATACTAAAGAACGTAATCTAAGATTAGGGCTAGGTATAGAGGGCGTTTAGGCCTACGGCCTAGCTTTACGAGAGTAAGTTCGTTATAATCGCGAAAGGCCTACCGGCAGAACGGATTATACAAGTAGAGCTAGGAGCGTTACTAGTAGAGATCTAAGCCTACGCGCCGCATGTTATAAAGGTTAAAGTTAAACCTGTTAGGGCCCTTATAGTAAAGTTTATAACAGCAGTACTATACCTCTAGAGCGCTAACGCGGCGACGCGCCTGTACGAACAAGGGTTAATCTAGTAAGCCTAGATCTTTAACTATAAGCCGTATTCGGCCGACCTACGAATCTAAAGATACTTCTAGTACTACTAGTTCGGCTACATTAGGCGGTTCTGTAAGAACTAGGCCCGGTACGGCTACTACGTAAAAGTGGCGTACCCTTAGGGTAAAGAGGAGTGCCCTTAACTTAATAGTAGAAAGAGATACGTTAACTATAGCAGACTATACGTGGTATAAGACTGTTAGTGTCCTAAGGCCCTTAAGGCAAAGGAGCAGGCACATGCCGTATATTAACAGAGGCCTAGACAGTTTAAGGTGTCTAAGAGCAGCTTTACTAGCCAGGTACCTAGCGTTACGCTAGCGTCCTTATAGGACAGTGACGATAGCTACTAGATCGTAGTATATAAGAGACTACGGACAGGTAATAGTAAGAAGCCTATAGCAAAGACTCTAGCGAGGCAAGGGCGCCCCTCTATTAGGGCACTAGACACTATAATAGTCTAGAGCTACGACATTATAGAGATGTTAAGCTAGGGGGCTAACCGGGGGTCTAGCGACCCTTTTGTAATACAGGAATCACAGATCCTAGACTCTTAGTAATAAAATTAACGATAGTATACTAGAATACTATAAGAAGGAACGGCCTTACCTTAATAGTACTTTACGATAGCCGCGAAGTCGACGTTATAGTAATTTAGGAGCTGTAGTATAACACTTAGACAAAGATAGTCTACTGCCTAGTGTAAGTAAAGTACTAGCAGGTCTATAAGGGCGAAGGTAGAGTAGCTATCTACGTCTATAAGTAGTACCTACCTCTTACCTAGGTAGTAGAGACAGGCGTTAACTAGTGTTACGTTACTTTATAAGGAGTTACTGTCTAGTTAATATACTCGCCGATTCCTAACTCCTTAGGCTAGGCTAGTCCTCTCTAGCGGCTCGCTAGGGAGGACCTAGAGGGGCTATAGATCGTTATAAGTAACATAAACCTTTATTACCTGCTCTAAGACAGAGCCGGTAAGACTACCCCTAAATTAGAGACCCTTCTCTGTCTAGCCTGTAGGTAGTAGCTCTTGCTACATATACCTTAGAGAGAGCTAATATAGTAGTAACATAACAAACGAGACTTAACGATTAACTACGCGTAGGTCACGGCGACGCTCTAGTATACCTATTAAGGTAACCTAGAGTACAAGGGATCCGACTACTGTACCTAGCTAATCGAGGTTATTACCTAAGTAAGGGATTGCTAAGAGAGAGCCGCAGAGGTACCGGGATAGAGCTAGACCCTAATAGACAGAGAACTAGTAACGATCGAGGCCGGGAGGCTCTGCCTCTCCTTAGAGCCGCTAGACATACCTCGTAAGGTCGATAAGGTAGTTAACTCGCTTACCTCCTAGCTTGTACGTAGCGTAGACATATCTACCCTAAGGAGGAAGGTTAACCGGGGGCGTACTAAGCCCTAGTAAAACGGCGAGGTCCTTAAGGCCGTCTAGCAAGTACGGGTAGCGCGCTGTTAATACGCTACTGCCCTGACTAAGCTCTACTAGCGCGACCTCTAGCAGGCTAGTACCTATTAACTCCGTATAATACAAGACGTAAAAACTAGGAGCTAGCGTAGCGCCCTTACCGCTACCTTAAAGGACTAATAGAAACTATAGAGTCTTAAGAGGTAGGCTAGGCTCTATAGCTATGTGCTCCTAGAACCGGCCTTACTCCTGTCTCTTTAGGGCGCCGACAAGAAGGTACTAGCTATAAGCTACTATAATAAAGTAATAGTATTAGGCTAACAGTTCTTTTCGGAATCGATAGCTAATCTTAGCGACGTCGTTCTAGACCTCTAAGACGAGTAGCACTAACGGTTTACTATCGACAACGCTATAATAAAGGCAGATATTACTAACGTTCTCTAAAAGACAGGTGCCTAAAAGGCGCCGGGCCTTAACCTACTACCTACCGGCTTCCTTAAGGCATACAGGCGCCCCTTAGCTAAGCTCCTTATAGTAGTAGTAACTATAAGCCTCTAGCTAAGGCACGTCCTAGCGTAGTTTAAAGTAGTAAAGGTAGTAGTACTATATAAGCCCGGAAAGACCCTTAAATAGTAATAAACCGCTAGGGCCTATAGGCTAATATTACTCTTAAGCGTAATAAGTAAAGTAATTAAGTTAGTAATTAGCTAGCGCTTTACTAATACTATAAAGTCGTAAGGGCTCTTCCTAAAAACGTAGATAAGAAACCGGCTATAACACTTAATAAACCTTATAGTTAAAATAGTAGTTAACGCTATATATATAGCGTAGAGCTATAAGGCTATAGCGTCCTTCCTCTAACTAGATATTAAAGGCGCCTTTAATATAGTAAACTATATACGCCTCTTTTATACTCTTTAATACCTAGGGTTTCTTATATAGGCCGTACAGTAAGTATATAGCTTTCTTACTAATTAGACGGCTAGCCTCTTTTTTAATAAAGAGATAGCGCCGCTCTAAGAAGTTACTATAAGAGTACTACAAGGCTTGCCCTTCTCTCTTATCCTCTTTCTTCTCTATACTACTAGCTTATATACGCTACTATAGAGATATACAGGCCTTATTATAGTAGGGTTTACTAACAACCTTAATCTCTTAGCTTTTAGTAGAGATACGATAGAGATACGCTAGTACCTTAAAAGAGCGTAGTAAACATATAGCTAGTAGTCACGTATAAGGAGGATAGAGTTTGCCCTTAAAAAGAGTAAGCTCCTTTACCTTACTTATACTTATACTATACTAATAACGCCTATCTACTTTAATAGCCGGGTTATACTCCTAGTCTAAGAGGCCTGTTTTCTAGGAGTTTAGATAGATTAGAAGCTTAGATAAAAGGGCTACCTTAACGCTATTAAACAAAAGTTTGCTACTTAGTAGTTTATACTTATAAGGCTTATCGTGTCTATATAAGGATATAGCCTACTATACGTAAGAGAGATCTATATAAAGGTAATCTAAAGTATTATAGTATATAGTATAAGGGTCTAGTACTACCCCTTTAGGTAGCGAGCTAAGGGGATCGTAAAGGACCTTACTATATAGTAGTTATAGTACCTTTATATTATCGTAAGGGCGTACTAAGCGACCCTTGTCTAGTTCTTTAAGTCTAAAATAGCTACGCCCTTACTTAACCTCTACCTTAATAAACAAGTAGTAGACTTTAAATAACGTCTTAAATGTATAGGTAAAGGTAAACTTATATAGTCTATCTATAATAAGGTAGTAACCTGTCTTTAACAACACTAGAAACGCTATTATAGTACTACTATAGCGCTACCTTATACGTTACTTAAGTATAGGGCAGGCTGTACTATATAAGTAAAGGACTAGTATAGGGACTCCCCTTTAGAGAAGACCTTATAAGAGAACTAGAAGGCACGATAGTCTTAATATAACGGCTTACTAGTATACTATTAAGGCACTACCCCGGCCGCGCTACCTGCCCTCTTAGTAGATGCCCTTAAGAAGTACTTACTCCTTTATAAGTATAAGAGCTCTCTTTTAACACAAATCTATACTAGTAAAGTTAGACTTTAGACTTTCTTTTTTAAGCGTAAAGTACTAGAGGTAGCGACCTCCTAGTACCCTTATAGTAAGGCCCTAGAGACAGTAGCTTACTTAATCCTTAACTACTAGTAGCTAGACTAATAGTAACAGGCCTTATAGTAAGTGCTCTACCTAAGAGTACTATAGACGTTCTGTAACTTTATAGTAGTAATAGTAAAAGGCAAGAGTACTTACGTACTAATCCGTTAGCTACTATCTACTAGCTAATTTCTATAGTTCTATCTAGCTAAGCGCTACTTAGTAAAGGAGTTATAAGAGAAGGAGTAGCCCTAGCTAGTAGCTAGTACTCTACCGGCGCCTTACTAGCGTCCTGTTAGTATGTTTAGTATTACTAGGCTAGAAGGTTAAGTTCTAGTAAGGTAGTAATAAAGACCTAGCGCCTTAACGGTACTATAATAGTATAAACGTAAGTAGTAGTACGTAGGTTTTTACCTAGCTTTAGTACGGTTTTACTACGTGATTTATGTAGTATAGAGGTTCTGTATATAGTAGGCATAGGTAGTAAGAACAATAATAATAGTTATATAAATATGTATTTATTTACTAATTTATTCTTTTATTTTAGAAAAAGGGTATTTAAAGGCTATATCTAGGCCTAACGCGGCCTCTCTATAATCTAACGGCTACTTATAAGCTTTTAAGGACAGAAGCTAAAAAGAGAGGATACTATATTAGGTATACTAATATATAAGACTATAATAGCTTAGAAATCAAGTATAAGGTAACTATGTACTATAACTAAGGTAATAGTAAGCGTTAAGGAGTATAAGAATAAAGAGGAGAGAGAGAAAAAGGAGAGGGGTTTAGAGATTAGTCTATAGTTAAAGTAGTAATATACCTTTAAATATACTACGACTGTCTATTAACTCTTACTTCTTTTACTCTATAGAAATACACCTAACAATACGTTTTAGTTTCTAGCTTATATATTAGTATTACTTTATAGGCGCTAGCTACTTACTAGAGACACTAGTTCTATATCTTTTTAAGCTTACTTATAATCCCTTATAACTAACTTATAGCTTTACTTAACTAGTACTATACTATAGCCTTAAAGTATACTACTAGCCTAACTACTTTATTATATATCTACCTAAAGTACTAAAAGGTAGCTTCTTATATAAAAGTAGTAAGGCGGCTTAGTGTTTATATCTACTTAACTATTTTTTAAGTAATCTCTTAAACCTACCTTTTTTATATAAGCTTTATATCTAGCTATACGCCTAAAACCTTAATGTCTAGCTTTAGTTCTAGTTCTACGCCCTTTAGCTAGACTATTACTAATAGGTTAAAGGCTTTATACTAGTATATAAAGTATATTAATTTATATTTTTAAGAAACAAACTTAATACTAAACCTCTTTACTTACTTAAAGTACTTTACGTATATACGCTTAAAGGCTTAATAGTTACTTACTATTAATTTACTAAATATAAGGATGTTTATATTGTCTATAAAGCCTACTACTAGCGTCTCTACCCTTAAGCTAGTATAGATATATAAGAGTTTAGTATTATAAAAAAGAAATAATATTAGTAATAGTAGCGACCTTTAAGGGACACTAGCTAGTAGCTAGATAGTCTCTAAGGTTTTACCTTAAAAGCTTAACGTAGTTGTTTTATAGTATGTAAACCTATAGATCTACTAGACTATTTATAAAAAGATCTTCTTTTTTTAAAGAACGTTTAAAAGACGTATTAAGTATACTATATTATATATACTAGAGATATTAAGTAATAAGAGAGACACTACGTGTTCTTTAGACTCTTATACTATATATTATTATTATTCTTACTACTTATACCTAATATATATAAAACCTTTATACTATATAAATTATATAGTAAAACTATACTAAAGCTAGGTAAAAACCTATATACTACCCTTTTAACTTATATTATTATAGCGTTACTAGGGCGCTAAGACCTTACTACTACCTTACTAGAACTTAACCTTCTAGCCTAATAATACATACTAATAATACTAATAAGGTACTAGTAGTATACTAGTAAGGTACTAGCTATTAGCTAAGATTACTCTCTCTCTTTTTTAGCTAAGTAGTACTTTACTAGCCTAAACTATAAGAACTAGCTAGTAGATAGTAGCTAATAAATTAGTATACATATACTTTTTTCTCTCTTTATTACTACTATAAAGTCGTAGAACGTCTATAACGCTCTTAAGTAAAGTACTTACTATAAGGCCTACTACTATTAATTAAGTTACTAGTAGTTAAGGACTAGGTAAGCTACTGTCTTTAAGGCCTTACTATAAGAGTACTAGAGGGTCGCTACTTCTAGTACTTTATATTTAAAAAAGAAAGCCTAAAGTCTAACCTTACTAGTATATATTTATATTAAAAGAAAGCTCTTATGTTTATAAAAGAGTAAGTACTTCTTAAGGGTATCTACTAAAGAAGTAAGTAGTATAGCTAGAGTAGCGCCCTAGTAGTATACTAGTAAGCTATTATATTAGGCCTATTATGTCTTTTAGTTTTCTTATAAAGTCTTTTTTAGAAAAGAGTCTTTATACTAGTCTTTTACTTATATAGCTTAGCCTGTCTTATACTTAAGTAATATATAAAGTAGTACTATAGTAGCGTTATAATAGTGTCTCTAGTGTTATTAAAGGTAGGTTACTACCTTATTATAGATAGACTATATAAGTTTACCTATCTTTATTAATAATATAAAAAACTTTACGACAGTCGCCTACGCCTCTAACTACCCTAAAAACTTAAAAACGAACGATAGAATCGAAATTAGTACCCTTAGATACCCCCTAGAGTACTAGCAGACTATAGGCAAGCCTATAGTAACAGATAGTAGGTATACTAGACTTAAACAGAGCTAGTACTACCTACTTATAAGAAGGAGCTAATACTCTTATTCTCTAACAAAAAGCTATAGTAAGGAGCCGGCAAGTAGTAAGAGTAGTATAGACAATAAAACAAAGTTAATCTTATAACGAATTAAGGCTTATATAATACTAAGTAAGGAAGATAAGGCGTCGTGCCTCCTTTACGACCTTATTATAATAACAACAGTAGTAATAAAGCTAAAGGTAGTAAATATAAAGACCTTCTTACGTACCTCTAGGACCTTCTCTAATAACGACCTAGTAACGATTAAGTAATTAAGAACGATGTTAAAGAAGGCCTTCTAAAGGCTAATAGCTATAGTAGCCTCTTAGGCTACGTACGCGTTAGTAGTAGGCTAGCGCCTAATAAGAGTATAAGTAATACTAAAGAGACGGATTAAAGAGCTAAGGATTAGAGTAAATAAACAAGTAAAAGACCTAGTACGTTATAGTACTATTAAAGTAGTAATAGTAGCTAACACGACAATTAAAGGCGCTAAGGTAGTAGCGACCTACCGGCTTCTTAGTAGCGATACTATCCTTACCTTTAAAGAGACTATACTAAAGACCGTAATCTAGGATTAGGGCTAGGTATAAAGGGCGTTTAGGCCTATAGCCTAGCTCTATAAGAGTAAGTTTATAGTAATCGTAAAAGGCCTACTAGTAGACTAGGTTATATAAGTAGAATTAAGAGCGTTACTAGTAGAGATCTAAGCCTACACGCTATATGTTATAAAGGTTAAAGTCGAGCTTATTAGGGCCTTTATAGTAAAGTTTATAATAATAGTACTATACCTTTAGAGCGCTAACACAGTATCGCGCCTATATAAACAAGGGCTAATCTAATAAGCCTAGATCTTTAACTATAAGCTATATTCGGCCGACCTATAAATCTAAAGATACTTTTAGTACTACTAGTTTAGTTATATTAGATAGTTCTATAAGAACTAGGCTAGGTATAGCTACTACGTAAGAGTAGCGTACCCTTAGGGTAAAGAGGAGTACCCTTAACTTAATAGTAAGAAGAGATACGTTAACTATAGTAGACTATACGTAGTATAAGACTATTAGTGTCCTAAGGCCCTTAAGGTAAAGGAGTAAGTACATACTATATATTAGTAGAGACCTAGATAGTTTAAGGTATTAAAGAGTAGCTTTACTAGCCGAGTACTTAGCGTTATACTAGCGTCCTTATAAAATAGCAACAATAGCTACTAGGTTATAGTACCTAAGAGACTATAGACAGGTAATAATAAGAAGCCTATAACAAGGACTTTAGTAAGGCGTAAGCGCCCTCTTATTAGGGCGCTAGATATAGTAATAGTTAAGAGCTACGACATTATAGAGATGTTAAGCTAGGGAACTAACTAAGGGTCTAGCGACCCTTTTATAACGTAAGACTTATAGATCCTAGACTCTTAGTAATAAAATTAATAATAGTATACTAGAATACTATAAGAAAGAACAGCCTTACCTTAATAGCGCTTTATAATAGCCGTAAAGCTAATGTTATAGTAATCTAAGAGCTATAGTATAATAAACAGATAAGGACAGTCTACTACTTAGTATAGGTAAAGTACTAGTAGGTCTATAAGGGTAAAGGCTATATAGTTATTTACGTTTATAAGTAGTACTTACCTCTTACCTAAGTAGTAGAGACTAGCGTCGACTAGTGTTACGTTACTTTATAAGGTATTACTATCTAGTTAATATACTTACTAATTCTTAACTCTCTAGGCTAGACTAGCCTTCTCTAGCGGCTTACTAGAGAGGACCTAGAAAGGCTATAGATTGTTATAAGTAACATAAACCTTTACTACTTACTTTAGGATAGAGCTAGTAAGACTACCCTTAAATTAGAGACCCTCCTTTATCTAGCCTATAAGTAACAGTTCTTACTACATACACTATAAGGAGAGCTAACCTAGAAGAGACACAGTAAACAGGACTTAACGATTAATTACGTATAGGCTATAGTAACGCTCTAGTATACCTACTAAGGTAACCTAAGGTATAAAGGATCTAACTACTATACCTAGCTAATTAAGGTTACTACCTAAGTAAGAGATCGCTATAAGAGAGCTATAAAGGCGCTAGGGTAGAGCTAGACCTTAATAGACCGAGAGCTAGTAGCGATTAAGGCCGGGAGGCTTTACCTCTCTTTTAAGCTACTAGACATACCTTATAAGGTTAATAAAGTAGTTAACTTACTTACCTCTTAGCTTATACGTATCGTAGACTTATCTACTCTAAGAAAGAAGGTTAGCTAAGGGCGTACTAAACCTTAGTAAAGTAGTAAGGTCCTTAAGGCCGTCTAGAAAACGTAGGTAGTACACTATTAATATACTACTACCCTAACTAAACTTTACTAGCGTAACCTCTAGTAGGCTAATACCTACTAACTCTAGACGATCTAAGATATAAAGACTAGGAGCTAGTATAGTACCCTTACTACTACCTTAAAAGACTAATAGAAACTCTAGAGTCTCGAAAGGTAGGCTAGGCTTTATAGCTACGTACTCTTAGAACCGGCCTTACTCTCTCTTCTTTAAGGCGCTAATAAGGAGGTACTAGTTACAAGCTACTATAACAAAGTAATAGTATTAGGCTAGCGGTTCTTTCTAAAATTAGTAGCTAATCTTAGTAACGTTGTTCTAGACCTTTAGGACAAGTAGTACTAGTAGTTTACTATTAACGATACTATAATAAAGGCAGACATTACTAACGTTCTCTAAAAGACAGGTACCTAAAAGGCGCTAAGACCTAACCTACTACTTACCGGCTTTCTTAAGGCATGTAGGCGCCCCTTAGCTAAGCTCCTTATAGTAGTAGTAACTACAAGCCTCTAGCTAAGGTACGTCCTAGCGTAGTTTAAAGTAGTAAAGGTAGTAGTACTACGTAAGCCCGGAAAGACCCTTAAACAACAGTAAACCGCTAAGGCCTATAAGCTAATATTACTCTTAAGTACAATAAGTAAAGTAATTAAGTTAGTAATTAGCTAGCGCTTTACTAACGCTATAAAGTCGTAAAGGCTCTTTCTAGAAACGTAGATAAGAAACCGGCTATAACGCTTAATAGACCTTATAGTTAAAATAGTAGTCGATACTATATATATAGCGTAAAGCTATAAGACTATAGCGTCCTTTCTCTAACTAGACATTAAAGGCGCCTTTAATATAGTAAACTATATACGCCTCTTCTATACTCTCTAATACTTAGGGTTTCTTATATAGGCCGTATAGTAAGTATATAGCTTCCTTACTAATTAGACAGCTAGCCTCTTCTTTAACAAAGAGGTAGCGCCGCCTTAAGAGGTTATTATAAGGGTACTATAAGGCTCGCCCTTCTCTCTTATCCTCTTTCTTCTTTATACTACTAGCTTATACACGCTACTATAAGGTTATATAGGCCTTATTATAGTAGGGTTTACTAACGACCTTAACCTCTTAGCTTTTAGTAAAGACACGATAGAGACACGCTAGTACCTTAAAGGGGTATAGTAGATATATAGTTAATAGTCGTGTACAAGAGAGATAGAGTTTGCCTTTAAAAAGAGTAAGCTCCTTTACCTTACTTATACCTATACTATACTAACGATACCTATCTACCTTAATAGCTAGGTTATACCCCTAGTCTAAGAGGCGTGCTTTCTAAGAGTTTAGATAGATTAAAAGCTTAGATAAAAGGGCTACCTTAACGCTATTAAACAAAAGTTCGCTACCTAGTAGTTTATACTTATAAGGCTTGCTACGTCTACGTAAGGATATAGCCTACTATATATAAGAGAGATCTATACAAAGGTAATCTAGAGTACTATAGTATATAGCGTAAGGGTCTAGTACTACCCCTTTAGGTAGTAAGCTAAGAGGATTACAAAAGACCTTGCTATAAAGTAGTTATAGTACCTTTACGTTGTTATAAGGGTGTACTAGGCGACTCTTATCTAGTTCCTTAAGTCTAAAATAGCTACGCCCTTACTTAACCTTTACCTTAATAAGTAAGTAGTAGACTTTAAACAACGTCTAGAACGTATAAGTAAGGGTAAACTTATATAGTCTATCTATAATAAGGTAGTGACCTGTCTTTAATAACGCTAGAGACACTACTATAACGCTACTATAATACTACCTTATACGTTACTTAAGTACAGGACAGGCCGAGCTATATAGGTAAAAGACTAGTATAAGGACTCTTCTTTAGAAAAGACCTTATAAGGGATCTAGAAAGTACAATAGTCTTAATATAACAGCTTACTAGTATACTACTAAGGCGCCGCCCTAGCCGTACTACCTGCCCTTTTAGTAGACGCCCTTAAGAAGTACCTACTCTTTTATAAGTATAAGAGCTCTCTATTAACATAGATCTATACTAGTAAAGTTAGACTCTAGGCTTTCTTGTTTAAGTATAGAGTACTAGAAGTAGCGACCCTCTAGTACTCTTATAGTAAGGCCCTAAAAATAGCGGCGTACCTAGTCCTTAACTACTAGTAGCTAGATTAATAGTAGTAGGCCTTACGATAAGCGCTCTACCTAAGAGCGCTATAGACGTTCTACGACTTTATAGTAGTAATAGAGAAAGGTAAGAGCGCTTATATACTAATCTATTAGCTACTATCTACTAGCCGATTCCTATAGTTCTGGCTAGCTAAGCGCTACCTAGTAAAGGAGTTATAAGAGAGAGAGTAGCCCTAGCTAGTAGCTAGTGCCTTACTAGCGCCTTACTAGTATCTTATTAGTATGTTTAGTATTACTAGACTAAAAGGTTAAGTTCTAGTAAGGTAGTAATAAAGACCTAGTACCCTAGCGGCGCTATAATAGTATAAACGTAAGTAGTAGTATATAGGTTTTTACCCGGCTTTAGTACGGTTTTACTACGTGATTTATGTAGTATAAAGGTTCTGTATATAGTAGGCATAGGTAGTAAGAACAATAATAATAATAATATATAAGTTTACCTTTACTTATATATTTAAGACGTTATTTAAAGTCTATTACTTACTTATTAAGGTAAAGGTTAAGTAAAGGCGTAGCTATTTTAGACTTAAGGAACTAGACAAGAGTTACTTAGTACGCCCTTATAATAATATAAAGGTACTATAACTACTTTATAGTAAAGTTCTTTATAATCTTCTTAGCTTACTACTTAAAAGAGTAGTACTAGACCTTTATACTATATACTATAGTACTCTAGATTACCTTTATATAGATCTTTCTTACGTATAGTAGGCTATATCTTTATGTAAATATAGTAAGCCTAGTAAGTATAAACTACTGTTAGGTGTATTTCTATAAAGTAAAAGAGGCAAGAGTTAATAGATAGTTATAGTATATTTAAAGGTATATTACTACTTTAACTATAGACTAATCTCTAAACCTCTCTTCTTTTTCTTTTCTTTTCTTTATTCTTATACTCTTTAATACCTACTATTACCTTAGTTATAGTACGTAGTTACTTTATACTTAATTTCTAAGCTATTATAGTCTTACGTGTTAGTATACCTAATATAGTATTCCCTCTTTTTAGCTTCTAACCTTAGAAGCTTATAAGTAGCCGTTAGGTTGTAGTAAGGCTGTAGTAAGTACAGATATAGCCTTTAAATGCCTCTTTCTCTAAAATAAAGAAATAAATCAGTAAGTAAATATATAACTATATAACTAGTAGTTGTTAAGGGTTAACGACACGATACTTAAGTAAAGTCGATCTATTCTATAAAGAGAATACTCTAAAGAGGAAAGAAAGAAAAGGGTTTATATAAGGTAAGAAGTAAGAGAAAACTTTACTATTAAGGTAGGATAACAATAGTTTAGTTAGTTATATACTTAGTACTAACCCCTTACTAGGTTCTAACCTATAATATTACCTTACCTCTCTTCTCTTTATACTAACGCCTAATCTTATAACCTACGCTTTATATAAAGGCCTTAATTAGCCCTTCTTAGTAAGTAATCTAGACGATCTCTTATACTACTATAAATTAATTCCTCTTTCTTCTTATACCTAACCTTAACAACCTAATCTACTACTCTTACTACTACTCTCTTTCTTACACTATATAATCGTACTATAATCTATTAATTAAGCTACTACTAAGCGTTCTAAAGTAGCTACCTCTTAACAATTAGTAAGTTAAGCTCTCTTCTAAGCTTGTATAGTACTAACTTAGCCGCTAGCCTACTACTAAGCGTTCTAAAGTAGCTACTCTTAACGATTAGTAAGTTAAGCTCTTTCTTAGTATAAACTCGTATAGTACTAATATAGGCGCTAGCCTATTACTAAGCTTCTTCTTTTTTTATATAGTAAAAATAGCTATCTTAGACTTATAAAATACGTATAATACTACCTTACCTTTAGCTAGCCCTTACTAATACGTATATAGCCTTATCTATATAGTCGATAATACTATTACGTAGTTAAACGCCCTTACTACCTAGTAGTACCTAATCTTATATATCGCCTTTCTTTACGTCTTTATATAACTTATTTATATAGATAAGTAGCGTTAAGCTTTAGCCTTTCTAAGACGTAACGTACCTTTTTGTCTTAGTTATATAACCTTAGTATAAGTATAGACGTATTATCTATCTTATATAAATATAATACTTATATAGTATATAAGTATACTTGTCTTTAGTAGCTATTCTTTATATTATAAAAACGACTAAAGGGTCTTTCTTAACTATTAAGTACTACCTAGATTCTAGAATAAGGTGTATAAGAACTATAAATAAAGAGACTATAGCGTAAGGTATTCTACTTATAGTAGTAGTATACAACAGGCTTCTTTAGATAATTGTCTAAGGCTACTAGCCTTAAAGTAAGAAAAGAAGAGTAATAATAATAAGCTAAGCGTAAGTATAGTTATACGTTTTCTTAAGAGAGGGTTAGAGTTATATAATAACCTAATTATACTATAAGGTCTAGATAGTAAAGGTTTAGCTAGTATTTCTCTTACTTTCTTCTTTCTTTAGTATAATAAAAGGTTGTACTCTTACTTAATAATCTATAACTTATAACGTTTATAATAACTATAACTTTATATACTATAAATAATAGTATAAAAAATATAAATAACAACTGATCCTTATACCTAGTAGTACATTATATAACGCTTACCTTACTAGGTATCTTATTCTCTTTCTTTTTACTACTCTTGTTCTTTATATAACGCTAGTATAGTAGTATTAGTTAGTATAGATATAGCTTCTTAGGTAAGGGCTTAATACCTTATCTACTTAACTAGGTACTATACCTAGCTACTCTAGCCCTATTATATAGTACGCTTTCTTATAATCCTTTTAATATAGTACTCTTCTTTTCTTCTTATAATTATAGGCCTAGGCTAATTATTAGTTACTTCTTATAATAAGAATAAATTATACGACACTAAGTATAAAAGGTTAGAAGAGAATACGTTATAGATCTCTAGTAAGGTGTTAAGCTAGTAGCTATATAAACCTACAACCTTTATTACTATAAACTTAGTATACTTTATATTAAGCTTCTTTAATAAATAGCTTGTATAGACGTTCTATAGGTTAAGCTAGACCTTATTACTAACGTTAAATCGTACGGCCTATAAGTACTACTAATTTGTTAAGTCTTCTTATACTTACTAGGCTATAGCTATTAACGCCTATACTTACTTAGTTATATTCTTAAGCTTTCTTATAATATTATTTACTTACTAGACAAGGCTCTTATAAGTACTATATAGTATTAGGTCGTATAACGTCTAGATTAGGCTAATATAGTACTTATAAGTTAAAAAAAGAGGCTTACTCTTATAAATACTACGTCTTAATTATTAATTACTAGTTCTATAGCTAGTAGTAGCTTAGCCTAATTGTCTTAAGCGTAATTTGTAAATATATAAAGGTATATCTTTACTATCTAGTTTATATACTCTATTAACCTGTCTGTTTTAAGGTAAAATATAGTTAATAGCCTTTATACAATCTTTAAATACGTATAGATCTATACTTATACGATTCTTATAAACTATAGTCCTTTATTAGATATAATCACGTATAGTAGTCTATAATATTAATAAAAGTATTATATAAACGTATTAGCTACGTCTTTTACTCTAATCTATACTATTAGTTTAAGAATTATCTCTTTACTTAGCTAGTCTATAATAACTATTAGGTTTATATAACCTTAACTCTTAGGTAGTTTAACTATAAAGTTAATTAAAATCTCTTTTTATATCTAATTAAGTATAAGTAAGGGTTTTAAGAATCCTTACTTCTAATCTCTTTAGGCCTTATTATAGCTATATAAATTATAGTTCTATATAAAGTAGTAGATATCTCTAAGTATTCTTAGCTAAAAGAACTAGTATATTATAAGGGCAGACGTAACCTTATAGCTTAGGTAGCTTATTAAGACTAAGTTATATATATACTAGATTAGCTTTATATAAAGCTCTTTAGAATCTAGAACCTAGCCTCTACTATAAAAGAGTAGCTAATTTCCTTAGTCTAAGCTATACTTTATAATTAATACCTTAACCCTAAGTTTAGTTAGAAAGACCTATTTACTTTAGGCTAGTACCTAGATTATCTTATTATATACTTAATCCTTTACTTAAGTACTTACCTAAAGCCTTTCTAAGCTATCCTCTCTCTCTAGTACCTTATACGCTAGCTTATTACTAGCTAGTATAGTACTCTTTATAAGGATAGTATAAGTCGTCTTTATAAGTAGTAAGTACGACTCTATAGCTATTATTAATCCTTAAAGAAAGGCGTTCCTTTTAGTCGTTACCTTTTACCTTAAGAGTAACTTACTTAAGAGGTTAACTAAGTAGTTCGGCTTTAGTAACTATATTATATAGTACTATAGTCGTTTGTCCTCTTAGTTTAATAGTATATCCTAGTCTTATTATAATAGTACATTAGCTATTAGGTTTGTCTTTTCTTTAATATATAAGATTATAAAGTTATATTTTAATAAGATTAAGGACTACCTTATTTATTGTTTAGTTAGCTTCTAGACTATTATAAAGTACTCTAAGTTCTTATAGTCTATACAAATCTTAAAACTCTTAACGCTCTATAGACTTAAGTCTTACTCTTTAAGGTACTAGATAATTACTAACATTTCCTTATTATAGATCTTATAATTATACTTAGCTAGATTATTCTTTTTTAAGAAGTATGTATAAGGTTATACAACTCTCTTATTATTAACTTAAAATAGTGTCTTACTTATATATTATTATTGTTCTTACTGCCTATGCCTACTGTATACAGAACCTCTATACTACATAAATCACGTAGTAAAACCGTGCTAAAGCCAGGTAAAAACCTACGTACTACTACTTGTGTTTACACTATTACGGCGCTGTTAGGGCGCCGGGTCCTTATCGCTACCTTACTAGAACTTAACCTTCTAGCCTAGTAATACTAAACATGCTAACAGGACGCTAGCAAGGCGCTAGTAGGGCGCCGGCTACTAGCTAGGGCTACTCCCTCTCTCGTAACTCCTCTACTAGGTAGCGCTTAGCTAGACGGAACTATAGGAATCAGCCGGTAGACAGTAGCTAACGGATTAGTATACGAGCGCTCTTGCCTTTCTTTGTTGCCGCCGCGAAGTCGCGGAACGTCTATAGCGCCCTTAGGTAGAGCGCTTGCTATAAGGCCTGCCGCTATTAATCTAGCTACTAGTAGTCGAGGACTAGGTAAGCCGCTGTCTCTAGGGCCTTACTATAAGGGCACTAGGGGGTCGCTACCTCTAGTACTCTACGCTTAAAAAGGAAAGCCCGGAGTCTAACTTTACTAGTACAGATCTGTGTTAAAAGAGAGCTCTTGTGCTTGTAGAAGAGTAGGTACTTCTTAAGGGCATCTACTAAGGGGGCAGGTAGCGCGGCCGGGGCGGCGCCCTAGTAGTGTGCCGGCAAGCTGTCGTGTTAAGACTATCGTGCCTTCTAGTTCCCCTATAGGGTCTCTTCTAGGGGGGAGTCCCTGTACTAGTCCTTTGCCTACGCGGCTCGGCCCGCCCTGTACTTAAGTGACGTACGAGGTAGCGCTATAGTAGCGCCGCGGTAGTGTCTCTAGCGTTGTTAAAGACGGGCCGCTACCCTGTTACAGATGGACTATATGAGTTCTCCCTTGCCTGTGCGTTTAAGACGTTGTTGTCTTACTTATATACTACTTAAAGAAGTCTATCTCTAAGATCGTCTTATAGTTATAGTTAAAGAGGGTAAGAATTAGTACTAATACAAATATCTTCTTTAGCTATTTAAAGGCCTTTCTAGCTTTGTCTATCTACTTACAGGCTGACCGCCCTTTATTTAAGAGATAGTTAAGCTAGTATTAAGTTTATATTAACCTAGATTTATAAGCTTAACTTAGTTTTAATCTAATTTTAAAAGGTTTTAAAAAGTTCTAAGCTAAGTTTTAAAGGTTTTAAGTAGTTTTAACTAAGGTTTAAATTATTTTAACTAGAACTAATTAAATTTAGCTAAATTTAACTTAGATTTAAATAGTTTTAAATAGATTTAACTTAGTTTTAAATAAGTTTTAAGTTTTAATAAATCTTTAACTTAGCTTTTAAGTAAAGTACTATAAGGTAGTTTTAGGTACTTATATAGTAGGCTTATAGGTCACGTGATTATAAGTCATGTAACTAAGCTAAGATTTAGCTTTGTTTACATATAAACAATCGCGTCGTAAATACCCTTAACAGCCCTCTAGCCCTCTGTCGCTCTCGCGGATCTCGACAGCCCTCTGTTGCCCTCGCGGATCTTAACAGCCCTTTGTTACCC